>NC_137866.1:40996480-41011480 GCF_963924005.1 Protomyctophum bolini
ACGGTAGGAAAACAAGAAATCAGGACAGACAGACAGACAGACAGACAGACGACTGTGGCTCAGGAGGTAGAGCAGGTCGTCCAATGATCCATGGGTCGGCGGTTCGATTCCCCGCTCCTCCTGTCTACATGTCGAAGTGTCCTTGGGCAAGACACTGAACCCCAAATTGCTCCAGATGTGCTGGTTAGTACCTTGCATGGCTTCCGCCTCAATCGCTGTACAGTATGTAATGTAGAATCGTAAAGCGCCTTGGATAAAGGTGCTATATAAATGCACCATTTACCATTTACCATAGACAGACAGACAGACAGTAAGTAGGAGTCACAGGACAGAAGCTTGGTCCCAGAGGAGATGTGGTACATGTGGTTCCACGACACCATCAACGGATATATTATGAATATGATGTTATTCCTATCAGAACACAAACAAGTCTTTCCCCCGACAAGAGAGCCAAGACCAATCAAATCCCAACAATTTCCCCCTCAACCACATAGCGTCCCTATTCTGGGCATGTAGACGGGCGGACATTGTGTAAAAATAGCCCATCTATACAGACAATACAAGCATGCAACGCAATGTAAGAAGGGGTTGTTGTGATATATCTGCAGACACGTCATACTGACAGTCGTGTTATTGCCACATGTCAACATGCCTCAGCTGACCAATGCTCTCCAAAGGTTGTCATGACCGGTCGTCAGGTCAAAAATCCTTTTGTCGCACGTCACTCCCGCTGTGCTACTCGGACAGTATAGTGATGTAATCATCCAGATAATGTAAAAGTTGATTGGAGTGGCCCCCATCTGTAAGCAGAATGAGAGGCAGCTAAGATTGGCTCTGTGGACCCCTCACACTACAGGATATTGTGGTCAGACAATCACTGCAGCCTCGAAAGTATAGTTTCCGACACAAAATATCCAGGCTGTATAGAACAAACTAACACTAAAGCAATGATTACTCGGAAAAAACTGTACAGCTTGAACCTTTTAGCAAAATACTAACAAAAACTTACCGCTTTACACACCCATTAATTATATAGATTTTGCTGTTTAAAGACTTTGAAACACTGCACTGGATTCTAATAGTGCCAGAAGAAATAAGTTGTGAGAGATTGGTTTTAGGGTCGCCTTCCTAGAACGCTCATTTGCTTGAGTGGCGACTTGTTTTCCATGCCGTATGTGATGGAAAAGTGAGTTACACACACAGACCTCTTTCATAAGTACCTTACCTTTGGATGTTTACCCTTCCTGTGTGAATGAGTGTGTTGGGGAAAAAAAATGTTTGTGTGTGTGTGTGTGTGTGTGTGTGTGTGTGTGTGTGTGTGTGTGTGTGTGTGTGTGTGTGTGTGTGTGTGTGTGTGTGTTTGTTTTTGTTGGATCATGAGGGTGTGTGTGAGGCAGTACGGCGGGTCAAAGGAAGGGTAGCTTACGAACTTATCAAGTATTTCACCTGGACAACCTTGCAGTGGTGAAACTAACTACATTTACTCAGGTACAATTTTGAAGTGCTTTATACTTTGCTTGAGAATTTCCATGTTTCAATATGTCACGATATTGGCCTTTTCCCCTAGCTGTCCTACAGTATGTGCCCTTCCTAGGTCATTAATGCCCTTTCCTGTCCAGTGTGCCCTGTATTTGTGACCATAGAAAAAAATCACACCCGTGTGAAGTCTAACTCATGTTGATTAGGTGATGTAATGATGATGTAAAACAAACGGTGCCAACACAAATATTAAATGCCATTAACAATAAAGAGACAATATGACAAACAAACATTAAACCTGTATATAGAAGGGGATAGCCCTCCAAAAACAATAGGTGTCTCATTGGCCGCTGCAGTTCGTTGGAGCCATGTGTGTGCAAAAGGAGGCGGAAGTGTGCTGAAGGCACGCTGCGTCGCTGACTCGCTGCTCAAGTGACGTCACAGCACGTCTTTTCTGGGGCTTACGTTACGCTCGCGGAAGCTTGACAAGCTTCCACTCATGCTTCCGCTATTGTTCAAAAGAAGGCCTTACTGTTTCCCCCTTCACTAATGGTACAGCCCAGGTCAGTGCGAACCTATCTTCTCCCCTTTCTAATCAGTGCCAATTGACATTACTAGTCTCACCTGCTGCCCAGTACAGCAGAGCACTTTCAGTGCAGTTTTTGTTTGTAACCTCAGTATGCAGTCTTTGCTCGGTGTGCGTGCATCTAAAGTAAGTTGCTGAATTAATTGATTATATTTTCTGTAGAATTGATTTGTTTAGACAATATGGATATTGATGTATTTTTTGTGTGATGTTTCGGGTAATTTAAGAATCCAATTAATATGTACACTGCTATGTTTTGTGTTTTATGTTGATAGGAACCACACCTACAGTATACTGCTTACCAATTAATAGACCTTTAAATTGAAAACCTTGGACTGATTTTTACCGTTCTCCTGTGGAGGGTAGCAATTGGGTTCCGGCAAGTAGTTTAGTGTGACAAACGGTCAACACTTAGTTTCAGCTATGCTTCGCAAGGAATGCTATGCTTCGGGAACACACGCCCCAGAGCCGGAAGAGGCGTCTAGTACTTGCTATGTCTGTTTGTGACTTTGTCCTTGAGTTTTCTGCTCTATGCACAGCAACCATATTATTGGAAAGAAATTTGGCTTACTTACTTCACAGGTGTTACCAATGATACTAATGGCTCTGTTCAATTTATACATGGGTTCTCAAAGCTTTTTACATTTCAAGGACCCCCCATATTAACGGGCTCGTCTGAGGACGACCTAGAGAGAGATATTAACACAACCAAAATAAATGAAGACTCAGCAAATTGAGCAAGGTGACACAGCGTGAGAGTTTGACTGCCGTTAAGGCCCAGGGCATGTATATAGCACACTGTGACTAATCATACTGAATCATTCATCACTGCTGAAAGCACACTCACTATCATATTATTATTCGTCCTGTTTTTCAGCAATTATTTCAGGCCATGCAGTTTCGGAGCTATCGGCACAGAACCAAGTGCAATATGTCCCAGATTTGTTGTATTTTTAGCCCCACTTGCTCTATGATGGCTATGTTAGTCGGGTGGTTGGTTCACTTTATTTGGTGCCAAACAATATATCTAAAAAACTACTGGCTTTAATTTCCTTCAGGTAATGTAATGTAACTGGCAGAGCATACTGTATACATGATCCTTTGGAATGGCTCCTAACTGTGCATTATACTGTATACAGACCCTATATACAGTATCTTATTCTCCGGTGTGAACCTTAGGCCACATTTTCTCAAAGTATAGTCATATTGCCCACTGTCTGATTTATTTTTTAATAGTTATTTATTTTGTCGTATGACATGTCACAGGGCAGGCCGTGTCCTACACACACGCACTCGCACATGCACACACACACACACGCACACACACAGAACCCCCCCCCCCCCCCCCCCACCAGTATATTCTTTTCTATTTGAAATATTGTTTTTGCACTGTAAAAAAGCTGGACTGTAGTTTGGTGGAGGAGGTTTCGGGAGAAATAAAAACCCTTAACTTGCATCGTTGACTGTAATTCTTGCATGGAGCCTTGGCAACCGGCCGACTTTAAAACATGGTCGTGCAAATTCAGCGAGAATAGATGATCTTACATGTTCACATTATACAATTATAGAAGGTTCTGGCCGTTGCCCAACAAAAACACTGGAGGGCTTTTCTGTGTTTTAACTTTTGACCTGAGATCAGATTCTAAAAATGTCTTCTACATCCTGACAGTTTTCTGAAAAAGCTATGTTTCTATGTCAGTCGTTCGATTTTTCAAAAATAGCAGACCTACAAGCTCATAGTGCGCCACTCGGTGGCGCACTATGAGCTTGTAGATCTGCTATTTTTCAATAGCTAAAGCATAACATAATGCTAACACCAAAAGGGGTTCCCGCCCAAAATGGGTTAACTAAGCAAACAGAGACGATCAGAGCAGTGTCTGGGGGGTGTTTCATATTTCCATACATCCTATCCTCAAACATTTTCATTTCAAGGACCCCCAAAATGTGCCCCATGGATCCCCATCTGAAAATACTTTATGCCAGAGACACAATAAGAACTTCTGTGTAAAACAAACAAACAAACAAACAAACTAAATATCTAAAACATTATACAAGTTTAAAAAAGGTTCAAGGTTTGTCAAAAACATATTTTGCAGGGGACCCCCTGGAACTCCACCCCAAGGGCCCGTGGAGGTCCCCGGAGAACCCGTGCCCCACAGTCTCATTGTTCACCAGATCTGGAATTCATAGTACTATACTTTGATGACCTTATTGGTTGCTGTGAGAATTCACAGCCATTGTTCTATTGGCTGCATGTATATACCACCCTCTGAGTGGATGGATATAGCAAACAAAGAGCTACACTCACAGAGCTATCAGCGATGTGGAAAATATACACCCCAGAGGCGGCTCTCATTGTACTGGTAATTTGAATCATATCTAAAATGTACCAGCACAGTTACGGATACGGTAAATACTAAGAGAAATACGATTCTAGACCACTGTTATACCCCACTGCATGATTATAATTATGCGGGGATGCGCCCTGTGTTTCAGAAAATCCGATCACTTCTCTGTATTTCTCGTACCTGCTTAAAGACAGAAGCCTAAACACTTAACTGGGCGGGAACCCCTTTTGGTGTTAGCATTATGTTATGCTTTAGCTATCAAAAAAGAGCAGACCTACAAGCTCGTAGCACGCCACTCGGTGGCGCGCTACGAGCTTGTAGGTCTGCTCTTTTTTGAAAAATCAAAGAACGACTGACATAGAAACATAGCTTTTTCAGAACACTGTCAGGATGTATAGAAGACATTTTTAGAATCTGATCTCAGGTCAGAATGGCGCGCTGCTAGTCTGATGAGTTTTAAGTTACGGTTTTCGTAATTGAAGTGGCGATAGACGAGTACACTGACAGATACTGTAATAATGCGTATGAGGCATTCAAGCAGAGAGACGGACACGTTTATATGTCTGGGAGTGAGCAATAAGAGAAATGCACAACTCGCTGCATTCTCAGAAGGGTGCTTTAGGCAGCCAAGTGAAAGAGAGTGCAGGGAGAAAGTTCAGAATCAACTGAGCATGAACAACAGTGGCAGTCTTCGGAGTGGTTTACACAACACTATACTCACTGTAGAGCAGCAGACAGACAGTCACAGTGGTAGCATGTCCTTCTCTCTGTCAGACGAGCTAAACATGGACCACAGTGGAAATAACTAAATAAGCCTTCAAGGCTTTATCCTTTTGAATTAGGTATTTGTAATCAATCAATCAATCAATCAATCAATCAACTTCTATGCTAGGTCTCGCCCCCCCCCCCCCACACACACACACACACACACACACACACACACACACTCACACTGCCACACACACACACACACACACACACACACACACACACAAGGTTCTGAGCCCTCAGAACCTTGGGGAGAGTCAACGCCAAAACCCCACACGCCAAGCTCAAAAACTTAAGACTCAACCTCAGCATGTACAGCTTGCTTGCTTATTTATTTATTTGCTTATTTTTAAAAATTACATTTAGAAAAATGTCATTTAAAAACAAAGCTGTCACCTATAATGGTAACAACACGCCCCATAAATAGCGATGGCGGGTTGAAAGCGTTTAAACGTGAAAGTGAGGATTCTATACATATGTATTTCAAACGTTACACATGGCTTTCCCGAGAGCCAACTGAACCTGAGCTCCAAATAATGACCTCCATTATTGTAATTTTAAATAATCTCTCCCTCCAATTGGCCAAATGACTACCAATAAACACCTCAATTAGAGTCCGCCGCCGGTAGAGGAAACCAAGCCGGAGTAGTCGCCTTACAAACCATCCCCACGGCGGTGTGGGTGTGGTCCTCCACTCGCGGAGGTACGGCAGTCAGGGCCTGTTAAAGTTTACCAGCAGCGTTTTGGTTGCAGTTCAGGCGGTGTCACGTAACACAAGTCTCTTTTTTTTTTAATGTAAACAAAAATGGGATATAGGAGATTACGTTGGGGAATGTGATGATCAAGTCAGGACATAGCTGCTGTGGAGATGTTTAAACTGTACCTCAATTACCGGAAAAGTATAGGAAACTAACTGGGGGGGGGGGGGGAAGACAATAACATCCCTGTCCAATGTTTAGCTATCAATAAGTTACTGCCGGGCGGAAAACTTAGACTACGTCTAAAACTGTTACTTTTAGGAAATGGGGAAAAAGAGCATGTGTTCCAAGGTCCAGGGTAACGTCCCATTAATACTTTTCATTGTATATTAATAAAACCCATCACTTTTAACTTGGCGTCCCTATTTTGGATGCCATTGTAATAATAATAATAAAAATAAAACTTTATTTGTATAGCACCTTTCATGACATGCAATGCAGCTCAAAGTGCTTTACAGAGCAATGGAGAAAAAAAGAAAAGCAAGGCATAAACATTAAAAAAAACAAGCAGTAATGCAATACAGTGAAGACAAAAATAAATAAAAGATCAATTAAAAGCAATGTTGTAGAAGTGGGTCTTGAGCTGTGCTTTAAAAATGTCTACAGAGGCTGCCTGTCGAAGGTACAGTGGGAGCTTGTTCCATGCCGTCGGGCGTCGGCCCGTAGAAGCAAAAAGCTGCTTCCCCGTATTTTTTTGTTGCCATTTTTTTAGGCAAAGCAGTGGAAGACCTTAGGGGGGCGGTTTGGGACATATTTAGGCAGGCAGTCATGTAGGTAGGAAGGTGCGAGACCATTGAGAGCTTTATACAGTACACAAGTAAAATAATTTTAAAATCAATCCTAAAAACAACCGGAAGCCAGTGCAGTTGTAGGCAAACATGTTCAAGATTTTTCAATAGCAGGGCACATACAGTAACAGATCTACAAGTTCACAATGTGTAAAGATTTGGCGCATGATTGTGAACTTGTAGAATGGCCATCTTCCCTGGAAAAAAAGTGTTGCTCTAGTATTGGTTCAGTGTTGTCACGTCAGCTTGACCAATGCAGAGCATGGGTTTCCCATGGGTTACCAGAACTTAGGGTTCATTCGTACCACCTACAGGTACGAGCAGGGCCAAAATGATTATTGTGAGAACCTTGTCGCTCATAATGTTTTCAATATGACACTTTTTTCCCCATGTACAGTATAAATGTGTTTCTTTTTTTATGTTTTTCCCTATACAGTAAATGTCCAAAATAGGGAAGCCTGGTGTAAAATGCTTAAAAGATTGCGGACAATGTGGAAATAATGGTGGAAATATGGCATCTTTGTTAATGTCATCCAGCTGTTATTATACAGATGAATGCACAATAGCGATTGTGCACAGTAATTGCGATTTGCTCAATTAATTGCGATAATGGGCTATACTTCCAACCTTGTTCAGCAGAGTCAGTGGTGGAAAGTAGCAAGTACATTTACTCAAGTGTTGTTCTTTTATGTACACTTTTTTGAGTAGTTTTCACATTTTCTTTCACTTTTACTCCACAACAATAGAAAACTTTATCGTTATAAACAACTTCAACCCAACAGTACATGCTTCAGCTATTTGAAAATAGCTAATCTCACAATGCACTTCTGAAGTTCTGATTACATTTTCGGCGAGAAATAGTCCATACGGTCACGCAACAACGGCTCTGTGCATATAACTGTCATCATGCTAGCGTCATATGGGGTTCTGGATAATGGTTCAGTTTAGCTTCACTGCCCCGGCCCATGCAGCAGACTCAAACCGGAAACACATTACACCTCCAGGATACCTGGAAGCCATCGGACCGTAGTTATGCAGTGTTGTTATGCCAAAGCTATAGGAAATTGAACCAGAAACAGACCGGCCTTTCCCCTTTTTGTTTTCCAGTGTGTAGAAGTAGATAGTATCCGATTCCATAACCATTATGTAATGTATTCAATGCTTGAATGCCGGTTAACTTCTTCTGTCGCTCTCTGTCTGTCACTCTCAGTACACTCTCGGTACAGTATTAATATAACTAATCTCTTATCTGTTTTAATGTACAGTATGATGATATGGATTAGATGAGATGAGGTAGGCCATTAACAAGCAGTTTGCATATTTGAACAGAATTTATTACAGTATATAATGTTTTAAGTATAATATATGATTATACCTTATGGGCTATTTTATATATATACACATCAAGTCAATTTTTGCATCTTATATGTCTGTAAAAGCTATATTCATGAGATTAACAAGAGGCTATGCGCGTGACATCATCATTATACTTGGAAGTTATGCGGGGACGCCTACTGAGTGTCCAAAAACTACTTTTCTGGCCTTGAAAGCCTATCCAAACAGAACAGACCTATCTGATTACATTAAACGACATTAAACTCACTTTGCCAAGTCACTTTGCCACTCGATTTGCCAATCGATTTCCCATTCACTTCATGCATGCGCATACCCTACTAGTACATTTGTTTTATGAATACAAATTATTCATAATTTTCAACAAAAACACACATGGGACTCACCCCGCCATATGTTGGACATACAGGCAATGGTTGTATTAGACGCTAATATCTCTAATACACCCTTAATATGAGCTGTGTACTATTTGTGTTTTTCTCATACTCAATGCAGATTAATTGGTTCATGCATAGTGCATTATAAAGATTTGTAACACTTTATTTAACACTTTTACACAGGGTTTTTTATGCTCTAGTAAAGAAATACATTTTAATGGTGACCTAATGAGTCTAAAAACTATTTGCAAATGAGTTAAATGACTACAACAGAAGAACAATGTTGATAACAAAATGATATTCTTTAATATTAAATCCTGGCAGTATGTTCCTGCTATTAGGTTTCACATAAAACACAGCATTCTTTATTTTGTGTTAATGGCGGCCAGTTAGTTTTGACAATCCTCCACAGCAATAACAGCCTAACAATCAGACAATGTTGATGGAAAGAGAGCCACATCCTTTTTAACCCTTTAAAATCGGGAATAAGCATCTGTGTCATTTTCGCTAAATACTGTAGCAACATCATTTGTGAAGATTTAGAACAGTCTAGACACATTTTCAGATGGGGGTCCACGGCCAAATGCATATCATTACGGGGTGTCCTTGCGGCACTACACTACTACGATTTAGAAGGCATTTGTAGAATCGGCCTCACGTAATGCTGCAGGCAGCAGGAGCAGCAAAGCCAACAGGATTCTAATGCAGTGGTTCTCAAAGGCTTGTTCACACTGTTCCAATGTGTATGAGGCAATTAACAGTGAGGAGCCCATGCAGGTCCTGTTCTCTGGCCCGCGGCCCGCTGTGTTCCTGGCCTGGGGCCACAGTCACTGACCCACTGGAAACACTGCTCTGCCTGCCAGACAGTCAGCTGCCAGAGAGAACACACATACGCAGGCAGGCAGGCAGGCAGGCAGGCAGGCACGCACGCACGCACGCACGCACACACACTTGACCTCCTTTTAATCTTTTGCCTGTCATTTGTGTCAGCTGGTACTAGCTAGCACTAACTGGTCATCATCACTTTGCTATGTCATGGATGTCATTTAAAAAAAAGAAGCTTTACACTAAGCCCAAAGCCGAAAATAGCCAATATACAAGCTCACAGAGCTTGCAGTTATTATCAGTTATTTTTAACTAGTGTATAAGCTGATATACCTCATGCCTAACTCCCCACATCCTTTTAGAACCATAAAGAAACCATTTCTCTTGTGAGGTCCGTCCTTACAATGATGGTTTCTACTATATTTGTGGGGACATTTGGCTCTCTGTATAGTACTACAAACACACACACATGCACACACACGCACATGCACGCACGCGGACACACACGCACACACACACACACACACACACACGCACGCACGCACGCACGCACGCACGCACGCACGCACCACGCACGCACGCACGCACACACACACACACACACACACACACACACACACACACACACACACACGCTGGTGTCTATTGGCAATAGATAACAGAGTTCAGGGTGAGCCAACCAGTGGTTCTGCTATCATTCATTTCACACCAGAGAACATAATTATCTAACAGTAATTAACCCATTATCCCCGGATCACATTCGATCCCACACCATTATTCAATCAACAGTCCAACACATTTATTCAATTGCTTTTTTAATTATTTATGTTGTATCCATGAACAACTTGACCCTGACTAACCCCAACCTAACCCCAACCAGTGCAGTGGTTTCAAACTTTTTCATGTAATTAAGACTGATTACCCCCAAATTAATATGTATTTGTCTGCATACCCCCATCTGAAAAGAAGGCACAGAAACCCCCAGAATAGAAGATAATTATTCCAAATGTTTAAAAAAACAAAATCCCCCCAAGACTTTTTAATATCCAAAATAGCCAAAGTATAACATTGGGTTAAAGTGGTTAAACTGATGCTAGTCATCCATAACCATGTCATCCATACTCATCCATAGTCAATACCATTAGCCATCCATATAGTCATCCATAGTCATCCATGGTACCATAGCCATCCATAGTAGGGTGTTATTAGTAATAAGGTGCATTAGTCAGACAGATCATTATAGTTTTCTCATGTGAATTCCGAAGCATCTCAAATTGCCTGTAAGAAAAATATGTAGCACATAGTTGTACAGTACAGCTATATTCACATGCAATTCTGTGTGCATTCTGTTCTCTGGAAATAGTTTCCCCCCCAAAATAATTTAGCTATTATCGTTGGCCTCAAGTCAGTAATGGCGGTATCATTATGGCTGTCATTATGTGTGTGTGTGTGTGTGTGTGTGTGTGTGTGTGTGTGTGTGTGTGTGTGTGTGTGTGTGTGTGTGTGTGTGTGTGTGTGTGTGCGCGCGCGCGTGTGCGTATGTGTGCCTGCCTGTCTGACTGTGTCCCTGTGTGAGTGTATAGGCAATGTGTGTAACAGTTTTTATGTGCACATAACGCATGCCTTTTCAAATATGTCTAGTATCAATCCATATACTGTGTGTGTGTGTGCGTGTGCGTGTGCACGTGCGTGTGCGAGTGTGTGTTTGTGTGTGTTTGCCCTGATCGGCCAAAATAGGGATGCCTCATTGAACGTTGTAGAACAATAATGTAGAAATAATTAGGTAAATATGACATTTCTGTTCATTTTAACCTATTCCTTTAATGGAAACGATTCAAATGATTAAATTGCGATCATCTCAAATAAATTGTGATCGGGCGATCATTCATATAATAATTATAACAGGCTTAGCAACCATATGTTAGGAAGTTCGCATTGGGTTCCTGCATTTATGCATGCTTGTGCCATAATGCAGTGGTTCTCAAGTGTTTTCATGCCTAGGACCCCCACATTAATATGTAATTGACCGTGGACCCCCATACCCATCTTAATGATTTTTTTGGCGCGGACCCACAGAAGAGAAGATTTGTGTTATTAAAACATTTCTAAATAGTTTTTCAAACACATTAAAACTTAAAAGGTCAAAAATAGGGTTACATTTTGATGCTATATTAACTAATTTAACAGTCCTCGGACCCCACTTTGAGATCCTCTGCCTAAATGCACCAACTTGACATGAAGGCCTCACTAACAGTCTCACTGCATTCACAATTTACAGCTTTGGTTTTAAGAGCATCTTTTTAACTAGGACTCAGGGGAGGGCCTGCATGTAAAAAAAGGAAGAAACTGTACAAAATCATCATAAAAGTTTGAGAATGATGCCATGCGTATGTGAGGAATTTTAAGGAGGAACTGAGAGCAGAGCTCTCTCTGACCGCTAAAGTAAGTGTAATGACTCCAGAGATGTATCACTGACATTGAGGAGACCTTTTAAAAAAAGATGCTCGTGAATTTTGTCTTAATTCCGGCTAGCAGAATCAGTAGGTATACGGACAACAGCGGCTGTGATTTATGCCATGTACAGTAACATAACATGAAACTCATTTTGGTTTATGTTAAACATAGACTTAAATTGAAAACATCATGGTGGAAAATAAGAAGCATTTGAATTTGAAAATCTGGCTATATTATAATATACAGTATGGACCACATTGGAAACAATTAAGTCCCCAGAACTTGTTTGTGTTATTCTTTTAACCTTAATAATGTCTCTTGTCTCTTGGTTTGTCTCAGTTTGTGCCTGTCTGTTTGTCTGTGTGCTTGTCTGCGTGTCTCCCCACCTGCCTTTCTGTGTAACTTTTTGTTCTACCCTGCCCTTAGCCGTACAGTGTTTTGTAAAACTTGTAGATCTGGTCTTTTGTGATGTTTCAGTCCTGCCAGTCTTTTGTTAGTTTTGTGCCCCTGTTTCCCTCCGTCCGACTCCCCTCCACCCACCCTACTCAGTATTCTGGGATTTATTTTTTGGAATGTCTGGGATCCATTCCTTGGGGGGAGGTACTGTCACGTTATCAGTCTGTTGTATACTTTTATTATGTAGTCTTGTCCTAGTGTTTCCTGTTTTCCCTAGTTACTGTTCTGCCTGTCTTGTCTCACCTCCCTGTGATTACTAGTTTTCTCCACCTGTGTCCTGTTAGTCTCCCAGCCAATCCCAGTGTTGATTGTTGTTCTGTTGCACCTGTGTCTAGTCCTTATAAACCTCCCTGTGTTCAGTGTTCCCTTGTCATCAGATTATAATTCATTGTTACTGTGTTTGTCCTGCTACACTTTACTGTGAGTTTATGTTAATAAATATATTGGACTGCATCAGTTTGCCTACTTGGTTCTGCTTCTGGGTCCTCACCTGACACACCGTGACAGTATCAACAAAATAATTATGTCATAGGTATATGGGGGCCTCATATTTGGTCTTGAAACGGGCCTCCAGATTCCTAAGGCCGTCCCTGCACCTGTCATCAACTTTGAGCTGTGCATCGGCCTTCTTTTCAACGATTCACATTCTAAAACATCAAAAGAGCACATCTACAAGCTCAAAAAACGAATTGCAAATGTGAATTAGTTTTCAAGCTTGTACATGTTTTGCTACATTTGTGTGACAAACTACAGTCATTAAGACATGCGACTCCTTCAAAACCGCTCTCAAAGGGCACCTATGGACGGCTGCAATTCGAAACTGGCCCCCGTTAAATCTGAATCCCCCCCTTTTTACCTCCTTTATGATGAAATCCTGTTCTGTTCTTTGACTATATAGAAGTGTCTATTTGTACGTCTCTAAATGTTTTGATGAATTGAACATGCGGTGTACCCTCTTGTAAACATGTGTAATGCTTAATTGGGTCGTCCACTCACAGTTAACAGTCTAGTTTGTGCTTGAAATGTACTGCAATTCTGCAAACTGTTAATAAATATTTCAATCAATCAATCAATCAATCAATCAATCAATTAATTAAATGATTTATGGAGAAGGAGGAAAAAAGCATAAAAGGTTAAAATAAGGAGATAAGAGGTTTCTGCCCGACAGCAACGGTATGGTGGTGCGGTCCACTCTGCTGCATCATGCCTCAGCGTGCCTTGAGAAAAACAACAAAACACAACATGAAACTAGGACTAGTTGGTCCAGCAACATGACGAACCTGTGCCACGAATGAACTCCCCCGCTGTGCTGTGGTTGCTAGCTGGCTGAGGAACGTATATCTGCACACACACCAACACGCTCCTACCTCCAACTAAAAGTTATTGGCCCCCTCTCTTACCACACAAGGGCCCGCGGTGTGTGGCATAACTTTAAGTACTCTTAAGTACACCGAAGGGTGGATTTGTGCGAACACGTTACATTCTCCTCTCTCTCTCTCTCTCTCTCTCTCTCTCTCATTTTGAACACATCACCATAAATACAGTATAATGGGCATATTCTTAGTGGCATTAAAAATGTTTTAGGGCCGTTTGACCGCAGGGAAGGGTTTGTGGACCCGCACGAAGGTCTCGTTCTCTTTGCAACCCTCGTCTGTGTGTTGAATGTTATATGGAGGCTCTTGGGTTCCAGCAGCGTGCCACCCAATGTCCTGCAGAGAGCCGTAAAAACCAACAGGCTTTGGACATTATTCTGCTTTCCAGGTCAATTGTTGTCTTTGTGTGTTTACTGGAGAAGTGGGGGGTTGTGTCGGGTGGGTTGCAACGGTAGGGGCCCCTGCAGGGTGAGGTATCGTCGTGGTACCACGATACCTCTGTGCCACACACGACGGTATACCCTCACGGAGCTCACACGACCTGTTGCTGCATGACAAGTCGTGTGAGCTTGCAGATCGACTATTTTCGTTGGGTGACACATTGTGAGCTTGTGCATGCAGTGCGCAGCATGCCACTATATATATTGACCAAGTATAAATCAGACATAATTCCGTAACGGCCCTGGGCAGGAATTATGTTTTCGCACCTGTCCATCTGTCAGTGTGCAGCTAATCTTTAGGCAGTGCTGAACAGGTCGTGTGAAACTTTGCACGCTTGCAGACAGTAGGCCAAGGAAGGAACCTACACCCCACATTTTTTCAAATTGGCCTGTGGTGTGGTATAACAGGCCTATAACTCTTGAACTATAGGTCGTACAATCAAATAAAAGACCTGGTGTAACTAGATTTCACACCATTTCGCATTTTTCTACTACTCCTATACAGATTCTGTGCAATACTCACACAATGACTATAGCTTCCAGAGTTTGGCTTTTACAAAAACATGACACAAATGATGATCTATACCCCAAACTTGACTTGTGGGGTCCTTCAACAACACAGAGCCAAAAGGGTTTCCACTTGTACCAAAAAGCCACCACAAATACTACAAATCTCACCGTGTCAAGTGACGATGACCATCAAACATGGTTTTGATACTGGGTGGAATACTTGTATACTGTAGTCGCATATTATTGGGCCTCTATACACCACACCTACAAAACCTCTTTCACAAACATGAACAGTTGCACCATCTGTCGTACCAACTACATTTCCCTCTGCAGCTTCCTTTGTGTCCTGATGACTTCACCCCACCAATGACACAGCCCTGGGTAGGCAACCCAGCCTGGTGGAGATCTGTGTTTTCTATGTTTCTTCAACTATGGCAAGGAGGCACCAAAATGAATAATTAACCCCTCTCGGGGCCCTGACATGA
>NC_137866.1:41016480-41208980 GCF_963924005.1 Protomyctophum bolini
ATGTAATTTGCCGTGGAACCCAATTTAGATTGATCCTAATGTTTCAAAAAAGCCAATCTACAGTACAAATTCACAATGCGTCGCGACGTGACGCGTTACGAGCTTGTGATTCAGCACAGCTACTGTTTGAATATCTAATAGGCATGTTTATTAAACTGTTCCTCATTTTACTGGGGACTGCGTGGGACCTCCTCAAGGACCTCACTTTGAGACCCAGTGGTCAAAGAGAGCTGGACTCACATGAGTTGGTTAAACGGGACGATAATGACTCATGACTCAGAGGAGAGGAGAAACGGTCAGATAATAAATAAGTGAGACAGAGACAGAGACTCATGGAGTCTGTTTGTGATACTGGCGATAAGTGAAGAGATACATACACAGTGTTTTATACAGCAGGAGTTCCCAACAGATATCCACAGAGGACATGTTGATCAAGCAACTGTGAACACAAAGTATTACTGTGCGTTTGCCAGATGTCCGAGGGTGTGTGTGTGCGTGCGTGCGTGCGTGCGTGCGTGTGTGCAAGCGTGCATGTATTTCTGCAGTGTGCACACGCGGTTCTGTGCATGTGTTGCTGTCTGTTGCACCGTGCGACTGTCAGTTGGACAATATGCACGTGTGTGTGTGTGTGCAACTGTGCGTGCATCCATGTGTGTGTGTGCACGTGCATGCATGCATGCATGTGTTTGTAACAATATTGGAAGAAGTACGGGTAAAAGCAGCAATACCAGTGTAGAAACACATTGTTTTTACAGTCCTGCTTTAAAAATTGTAGGCTACTTGAGTAAAAGTGCAAAAGTATTGGCATCAAAGTATACTTAAAGAACATCTACAAGCCAATCTTTTGAATCGTCAAATTTTCAGTACAGACAGTAGACACAGATTTTAATAATCTACAAAATAACTAGTAACTGATCAAGTTTTCAAATAATGGGAATCGTGGAGTAAAATGTTGTATCTGAGTTGTGCATTGAAAAAGGCACGTACTCAAGTAAAGGCCTCATAATTGTACATTACTTGAGTCATTTTCCATAGTCTGTAGGCATCTGAGTGGGTGTCAAATGAAATGCACAGCAGGACATCTAGTATCACACCACAACACAGCGACCCGACTAAGACCCTATGCTATTGGAAAATATAGCGCCTAGTAGTACAGTACAGTACATTCAATTCATAAGAGAGCTGAACAAAAAAAAGGATAATAAAAACTCCACCAGTGGCTTATAAATGCTGCCATACACGTAAAATAGCCCCAGATTGTGAAGCCTTGCTTTCCAAGCCGTGCGTGGCAGAGAGCCCATGCCAACGGCAGCGACCAACAAAGGGCTTGGGTTTGTTAGTGGACTGGGCTCCGCTGGCACAACGGCATGGAAACGTGAGCGGAGAGTATAGTGTAGTGGACAGGTTCAAACCCCAGGTCACACTGAACAAGCCATCAGCCATGTGACACGGAACCAGTGGTGTAAAGTAACTATAATTAAGTACATTCACTCAAGTGCTGTACTTGAAGCGGCACTATGTAACTTTCCTGGTCTACCCCAGATTTGAACACATGCAGGCATGTGCAAGAGCTGACATGTTCTTACCACAGAGATAATAGAGCCTGCCTGCTTTCTCAGGGGAGAAATTAAAGTTTGACCTACAGGTTAAGAGTTTTGACAAAACATGAAACAGGATTGTGTCAAAGGATGTGTCCCATAGACAATGTCTCAATAGAAGAGCGGTTTAGACCAAGTAAAACCAACCCAATTGGATACCGGTAAGTTGTATTGTATTGCAAAATTACATATACCAGAGCTACTCGAGTAAAGCAATTTTTGATAGTTAATGATTCTACTCCACTACAACTTTTATTCCACTGCAATTATTTGAAAACTTTTGTTACAACTTACAACAAAACATACATTAACCAATTAAGCCTATACTCCACCACACGTCGGGCCTAAATACAAATGGCTCAGAAACTTGTTTGTTGACAATCATGGACACAAAATAGCTCAGCCTTTGTTTTAATGTGTTTTGGTACAGCGGCGACTGAAGCCCAATTTATTCTTTGTTTTATGACGCTGTATATGTGTGCCAAAAATATAGACAGCCTACAATCTCACAACCATTTGCATTGTGACTTGTTGTGTGAGGTTGTAGATCTGCTTTTCCACTGTGTCGTGCGACAGAGTACAGTACACTGTAAAATGAGCATACGCGTAAAAAAGATGCTGCATTTGTATGGTTGGTGGCTATTCAGCCTCGGGGTACTGTGCAGGGGAGAAAATATTCAAAGTATTTGGCTTAGCCTGGTCATTCCTAGAGGGTGGGGGCAGAATGTCTGACCTTGGCCTCATCTGAACAAAGTTCACAGTTTTCTAGGTCTGTACTGTTGTACAGAGTTAGAGTGTCTCTAAATTGCATCTTAGTGTGGGACTTGCATGCCGCTACTGGGACCAGTGCCTGGCATCTCGCTTCCTGAAATCAGTTTAATCTCAAAGCTTGTCCACTTTTGTTTATTAATTAGTTTTACGACATAAAGCTTCTAAGATGCTTTTGGGGAAACCGTGGGGCCCGAGTCAGTAACTTTCCACCCCTGGCTGGCTGCTCCTACTACGTACAAGGAATGCAGTGGTTGTTTTAGCATCACAATGGCTTGGCATGAAGGCTGCTGTGGTTGACCGCTGGGTCTCAGACACCCGTAGACATGCCTTGCAGGGTGCCTCCCACAGACGGCCTCAAGCGGTACACACAGGCAATCACAAATGTACAGTAAGGAACTCTGGAACGCGTCCGAGAACACGCTCTATTTTAAATAGATCACATCAACATGTCAGGTGGAAACCTTGTATGTCCAAAATGGTTACTTTTCAGTTTTCGGGAAATGGGATGGGCGGGTATAGTTATTATTATAGTCACACACTGTTGTTAATAGTTTTCACTGGTTCAATAATCATAAAACCCACGGACTTAACTTTCAGTTTAAAAAAATATTCAAAAGATTGCACAAGCTCATTGTGGGATTGTTGATAGGCTACTGTATATTTCCGCCACTTTTGCATGACACTCTTGTACACCGAAGTAGGGTGCTGGTTTACGAAAAACCATGAAAAAGTTGAAATATGGAGATACAAGGTTTATGCCGGACGGCAACGATTTCCGAGAACACGCTCTATTTAAAACAGATCCCAAATGCACAGCGGGCTGGCCTGGAACTCTTCTGCAGAGGCACCCACCATGGGAACATCACACTGCTGTATGGGGAAGCCTTCTGAAAGAAATAAATATATTCATAATCTGAAATCAAGTTTGTTATTTTAATTTGTGGAAGCTTGCGGAAATTGGCAGACGCTCTGGAACACGTCTAGAAACGGGCTTACAACTCAAGCTTTTATGATCATCGCTGTCCTGCAGTAATTGGTTTCTGCAGTAATCATGCTTATACATCATTTCCGTATATGCAGAATGTGTTACATGTCCAAACAAAACAGTGCAGAGTGTACTTACGCCGGCGCAGCTGTGCAGGCCTCATCCTGGATTTTCAGTACACTATCAGGCTTTAAAACAATATGGTGGCACTTCCCTGCATATTGTAGGCATGGTGACTAATGTGTTGACAGTAGACAAGTAATAGTGTGTCACTAATTATTTACGATCAAATATGATCCAACTTTTTGTGTGTAGCGATGATGCACCATCCTGCCATCCCTCCATATTTGTGGGCTTCACTGCAGCCATTGCCGTCGCATCCACATCACATCCCCGTCAGCATTGTTTTGAGTGGTGCAGCCACTCCAAGGAACAGCAATGTGTGTCCCTTTGTCCCTATGTCTGTCTGTTTAGAGTACCAACAGGTGACAAAGTGCCGCCGTTGAGCTTCACACTGTGCACAGATGCATGATGGGAAGCTGAGTTTTTAGCAGTCATTACGTGATTTTGGGTGTGACAGTGACGGTACAGTTCAAGTACAGTACCCTCACACGATAACTCTGTCATTTCTCGACCGTTTCGGATGCAGGGCGGGTTGCCGGAACCGGGCAAGCCCCCTGGGCGCGTTCCTGGGGGTATGGATGTTTCGGGGACCCCCCCGAGGACCCGCACATGGTAACTTTGCTATTTATCGACTGTTACAGTACAGCGCACAGTACAGTACAGTACATTACAGCAGGGGTTCCCAAACTTTTTTGGACCAGGTACCCCTTTTGGGGTAGATATTTTTCCAGGTACCCCCTCATCCTCGCAACACGGATAACAAATAAATGTATACGTCTAAATGTAGACGTTTAAATGTAGACGTCTAAATGTAGACGTCTAAATGTATACAGACGTCTAAATGTAGACGTCTAAATGTGTACCAGGTACCCCTTTTGGGGTAGATATTTTTCCAGGTACCCCCTCATCCTCGCAACACGGATAACAAATAAATGTATACGTCTAAATGTAGACGTTTAAATGTAGACGTCTAAATGTATACAGACGTCTAAATGTAGACGTCTAAATGTAGACGTCAATGCCCCGAACCTCCACATTAATCCATGGTTTCTGCAAGGGAAAATCCGAACTGTCTATTTGAAACAACATAGTCAACATTTTGACATGGATTGTTCTCAGAGGCATACTGAAGCAATATTATCTATCATGGTGCTTTTCTGCCAGAAAGACTACAAATAGATTTAGTTTTTGTGAAATACCTGCAAGTATGTATCTCTCTCTCTATCTCTCTCTCTTTCACACACACACAACACACACACACACGCACACACACACGCACGCACACACACACACACACACACACACACCCACACACACACACACACACACACACACACACACACACACACACACACACACACACACACACACACACACACACACACACACACTAAGGCTGTCCCCAAACATTCAAGGTTCGAATGTTCGCTCGTTAGGGTTGGCACTCGAATCTTAATTAATGGGTTTGAACCATTCGTTTTTTTTTAAGTTTTAAAAAAAAATAAAAACTCGAAAATAAAAACTTTAACGGCTGTTAAAGAGTAAGTTTCTCGTGCATTCCTGTCAGAAATTATGTCTATCTCCTGCTGTGTCCCTCTCCAAAATCCCCTGTGCACATTCATTTGGTGATGGGCCTGCAGCCAATCAGCCAATCAGCAACAACACACACACACACACACACACACACACACACACACACACACACACACACACGCACACACACACACACACACACACACACCAGCACGGCACAATTTGAGAAAAAGGTTAGTTCTCTCTCTCTCTCTCTCTCTCTCTCTCTCTCGCTGCGCTGTTGCATCTGTCTGTCTGTGTGTGTGCGTGTGTGTGTGTGTGTGTGTGTGTGTGTGTGTGTGTGTGTGTGATTGGCTAACGTTTAGGAGGAGCCAAGCTGCTGATTGGCTCCTGTGATGGCCTCAACTATATAAAGCGGAAGTGGAAGCAGCATTCTGATGTATTCTATTCTTCCTGGTGTGTGTTTGGTCTTTCTGTAGCAAGAAGTTACACACTGTCTGGCTGTAGCAAGAAGGTAACTAAATGTTAAACTTAAACCTTTAGCTTTGTTTTAAATGATTCAGTTTGGGGAACTTGATCTGTGAATGAATGCCACTGAGATGTGAGTTATGTTTTATAACAAGAGTTAAGGTAACTGTTCCAATATGGTCATGGTGTCTTTTTGACTGCAGGCATTCAAACTCTTGACAGTGGACAGGGTCCATTTTTACACCGAGAGCTGTAAGGGTCCATTTGGTTAAACATGCTAACACTTCATCTTCAATATAAAATTGGTATTGTCACAAACGCACAATACAATGTTGGGCTTAAACTTCATTCAAAGCTGAAGGGAAAACATATTTCAAAAGTTGGGGGAAAATGTATATATTAAAAATAGGGGAGGGATGTTAAGTTGTAAAATATGGGTTGTGGGGGCTGACAAGGCTATACAGCCACATGTGTTTCTAATGTGATGTAGGCCTACATAACACTAATGACACTTATCTTTTCTCTTCATGTAATTCCAGAAAATGAAGAGTCACTGCACCAGTGTTGTAGGCAGCACCAAGCCCTGGACCCTGAGACGAGCCATGTCCGTGGGCCCCACAGCCCCACCAATTTAGGCTTCCGAGGACCCCCACCCTGGAGCCCATGTGAAGTGTCCCAGACCGATGCCCCCCTCCCTGCACAAGACATTGAGGTAGGAACTGTATATCATTAGGTTCCCAAGTTGCATCGTTCCCAAGTAGGCCGGTGGCTGACTGCGACGGGCACCTACAGGTCTAGTATGTATAACGGAGGGTTACACTCTCTGTAACCCAGGTTCTCTGAGTGGAGAGACTGGCTCTCCACTACATATTGTTCAATATGTACGGGAACTGACCCCACAGGGCAGTGTTCATGGATATCTCTTTAAGACACATCTTCTATGGTGGCCCTGCGCAGATGCCAATCAGCGGGCTATTTAAGCCCCATCTGTGCAGTGCCACTTCGATTAATTCTTGATTGACACGCATTTCGGAGCGGCTCTTTTGTGGAGAGCCAGTCTCTCCACTCAGAGAACCTGGGTTACAGAGAGTGTAACCCTCCGTTCTCTATCGTGTTCGAGACTGGCTCTCCACTACATATTGTTCAATATGTACGGGAACTCTCTAAGACACACCGCGAGGAAATAAGCAGACCAGCTGCCCCTGCGGCAGCCCGAGGCAGTTTAACCTGAATTCCATCCGAGCCTATAAGTGGTGAGCGCCATGAGTCACAGGCGCTTGCCAAAACGCTCCAAAACTTCAGTATTCATACCAAGTAAGTAATACTCGTGGCCTAGGCGCAAGACGCCACCTAGGCTCAGCTGGCCCAGCATGATGCTAGGCCAGTGACCACCGGGGTGAAGGGCTGCTCAAGCCAGCCCGTCAGATGCCCGGCCGACCTGACCGGTCAAGGTGCTGGTGACCCTACCGCTGAGTAGCACGCAGGAGCGACTCCCACAGGGGGAGCGGATGCCACCACGTTCCATCGGTAGGACAAGGTGAATGTAGACAGAGTCGCCCATGTCACTGCTGTGTAGATCTCTGTCCGAGATACACCATTCTACAGCAACCAGGGGGCTGTTGTCCCATGGGCAGAGTGTGCCCGCCTTCCAGGCGACCCTGGCACTCCTGCCTGCTTGTCCCTGTTGGATCACCCCTGTGATCCGGTGGGACAGTCCACCCTTCGACCATGGTCTACCCGAGCACTCTCTGATCAGGCCGTATGGTATAGAGTGCCGGGATTGGTGCCAGCACCACCTAACCATTGCCATGTAGGAAGCGGCAGCCTCCTTCATGCACTGATAGGGACATTCTTGTGGCTGACACTGCTAACAACAAAAATGCTGTCCTGCGAGAAGCCACCCAAGTGTCCACGCTTAATTGGCTCATGCCGCAAGGCAGACAGTACCACCTCCCGTGGGGGGGCTGCCGACCTAATGTGCGAGCACCCGGTACACCGTGGTCTCCCTCAGCCCTAAGGGGCGGAGGCACCCGCTGGCTCACTGCCAAGAGATGCCAGCCAGCAAACTAGTGCTGTGGGATCCAACAAACGGGCACCGGTCACGAGGACGTCCCACGCCAACATCCGTGGATGTACTCAAGAACGACGCAGGAGTGCAAAGTACCAACAAACTGGCCAGATGGAGATCCAGGATCACCGGAAACGACAATGGAGGGCTCGTCTGAGGACGACCTCGAGAGAGCTACAACCCATGACATGGTGGAACCTACTCAGGGGTCCACCTGAATTGACCGCCACTGTCTCGAGAGACAGCATGTGGGGGCTGGGTATCCTGAACTGTCAGGACTGAGGAGTGGGCTCGGTGTGCTGAGCACCTCTAGCCATACCCCGCCGGTTGGCCCTGGAATTGTTTGTTTACGCTCTCTGCCGTGTGGTCTGGCCGGACCGCGGCGGCAACGATCAGCGACCGTAGATGGCCTCAGAGTACGCCGACTAGGTCAGCTCCTCTGGGTTCTACCCCGCTACCCGCCGCAACGGTTTACAGCCGCGATGATCAACCAGGAGGTTCACCGACGAGGTCGGTTTCGCTCGGGGTCTCACAGCGCTTCTGCAGCCAGGGAACCCAGGCTCCACCAACGAGGTCGGCTTCGCACTTGGGACCCTTTGGCCGCACCGAGCGCCGTCTCAAGGTTTCCCCCGACGAGCAGGTTTCACCAGGGAGCGGACGCACGGACCGAACGCCGTCTCAAGGTTTCCCCCGCCGAGCAGGTTTCACCAGGGAGCGGACGCACGGACAAGACTGAGGCTTCCTCCGCGAGGCAGATTCGGCACTCAGTCTTGTTGCTGTTGTTGTTGGCTAGCTGCGCCTAGATAGGCATGACTTCGTGACTTCTCTGGATGAGAAGAGCTTTCTCTGTGGTTTCAGACCGGTAACCGGATTCTACCCCGCAGAGTCACACCTAGGTGCATAAACGGCTCGCCGTGACACACTGTACACTGTATCGTGTGCTCTGCCCGACAGCCACAGCACGCTCTGCTGTGTCACTGAGCCCGGCTCCACCGTGAAACTACACCACGGACGCATGAGCTGACCTCGTCAGCAATACGCCCTATAGTGTGATAATGGCTGAGATTCAGGCATACTTCCTGGCAGACCCAGCATGTCATGTCTATGTTACCAAACGTCGGACAGACACAGCATGTCCTGTCTGTGACAGAACTACACCACTGTCGCGTGAGCTGACACCCCGCCAGAAATACGACAGTATAGTGCGCTATGATGACTGCCCAACATAAAGGGAAACCTTCGACTGACCCAGCACGTTCTGTTTGTGTCACTGAACCCAGATCCACAATACCGAACTACATCACCGGGGTGTAAGCTGGCGCAACACCCACAATACATGTATTCATGTACTCTTTGTATGTCTATTTCATATGGACCCCAGGGAGATTAGCTGTCGCTTTGGCATCAGCTAATGGGGATCCATTCAGTAAACCATACCCTGTATAGTGTGCTCTAATGGCCGTCTGACCCCAAGGAATTGTGTTAGTCTCACCTACAAACGAGACAACAGCTAACCCGAGAGGGCGAGTCAACGCTCGCTCCCTAAACTGCACACTGTAGTGCATTAATAGGCTGCTGACACTCGTAAGTAGTCTCGCCGAAAACTTTCACTAAATCCTTCTTTACAGACCTGTCCATACCAGGCAGGGCAGGAAAGAGGTGGAGCTATAGCCTGAGCTTAGCTCGCCCAGCTCTGCCAACCTGGGACAAGGTTCAAGGTAGTCTTTATTTGTCTCTCTTGAGAAAACATTGTCTTGGAGACAGAGTCACAGCTGTATACAAATAGCATATACCCGTTCACATAAAAAATACATTTTTATGGGTCTGTCAGTGGAAACGACTGGTCTTTTGCCTCTAAAACAGGCATGGCCCCTCCAGCTTCAGCTGGAAGGAAGAGACCATTCATACAGGAGGTCCTCATACCAGGGCCCCCGCAGGGCACACACTGGTCATGGCCATCCTCTGTGGGCGTGTGAGCTCCACATGCAGCCTGAGAAACCCCTGCTATTTCCATCTCCTCTTGTCTCTATATAGATATATTCATATGTATACCTATATATTATTTATTATATGTGTACCTATATATACATATATGTATACATCTTGTATTGTACACCATATTTTAACTGTTCGGAATGTGCTCCACAGGGAGTGGGCCCATAGTAATTGCTTGAACGTGAGGGGTCATAATCTACCCTTTGCAGCTCACAATGCTGCATAAACGAATCAAGGCAACATGGTACCCTAAGACATCCCCCTGACACGGATTCTCCGTGTGCTCTCTCTTTGTTAGGACAGAGTCCATACCAATCCAATGTCCACAATTTGTTTTGTGTCACCAGCAGAGTTATGGACCTCTGGAAGAGGTTGTACATAAACTGCTCAGCCGCTCTGAGGCGCTCTAGCCCAAAACAATCTGACATTAAGCACACTGGAGGCTTCCAAACCTTAGTATATATCATTCCAGTCGGCCTACAAGTCCACATGCATATAGTGTGTTGTTGTAGCCTTTATCATACTTATAAGCATATAAGTATATATTAACCAGAACCAATTGTGACAGAGTAAGCAATTTAATTGCAGCGCCTAACACGGTGAGTCATCAGGAGTTTTTGTCTCCTGATCTTTGAGCCACACCGCCCTCTTGTGACCCATAAGGCACAGTGCAGACTGGGCAGCCGTCCCTGACGGACATACCTCCATACACTATGACGCTCATGTCAACCTGTCAATGAGGAAGTTGGAACACGCTGGAATTGTTTGTTTACACTCTCTGCCGTGTGGTCTGACCGGGCAGCGGTGCAACGAACAACGGCCGTAGATGGCCTCAGAGTACGCCGACTGGGTCAGCTCCTCTGGGTTCTACCCCGCCGATCGCCGCCGCGGTGTACAGCCGCGATGATAGACCCGGAGGTCTCACCGCTTCTGCAGCCAGGGAACCAGGGCTCCGCCAACGTGGTCGGCTTCGCACTTGGCTTTGGCCACACCGAACGCCGTCTCCTAGTTTCCCCCAACGTGGTCGGGTTTCACTAGGGAACGGACGCACGGACCGAACGCCGTCTCAAGGTTTCCCCCAACGTGGTCGGGTTTCGCCAGGGAGCGGACGCACGGACAAGCTCCACACCGAACGCCGACCCAAGGTTTCCCCCAACGAGCAGGTTTCACCAAGGGTTGGACGCACGGACCGAACGCCGTCTCCCAGGTTTCCCCCAACGAGCAGGTTTCACCCAGGAGCGGTCGCACGGACAAACTGAGGCTTCCTCCGCAAGACGGACTCGGCACTCAGCTTGTTCGGATTAGACCTGCAGCTTTGCTGTTGTTGTTTTTTTGTGGAGCTACGCGGCGCCCCGAGAGGAGTCGTCGAGACGACCAGCTCTCTTCTTACCTAGGTAAGTGGACTGTGTGCCACGCAGCTTCATGTTCTAAATATATATATTTATATATAATGTTTAATAGTGTCAAAACTGCTGAGATACACGAAACGTCTGCTCTCGTGGAAATCAAAAAATCGAAGTGGCACTGCACAGATGGGGCTTAAATAGCCCGCTGATTGGCATCTGCGCAGGGCCACCATAGAAGATGTGTCTTAAAGAGATATCCATGAACACTGCCCTGTGGGGTCAGTTCCCGTACATATTGAACAATATGTAGTGGAGAGCCAGTCTCGAACACGATAGAGAACAACAACTACTGTACATTATGGGATGGATCAATACTTTGTAAACTTGATCTTTGGCTCTGTACTTGGTCTCCTCTCCAAACCAAATGAAATGAAGAAAAGAAAATATATATCATTAAAACGTTTCAAAGTGCCTTTGGTGATTAATGGTTAGAATTGGGTTAAAGTTAGGGCCAAGGGGTGTGCATAATGGAGTTACAGTAAATCTATAGTGACATCTATAGTAAATCTATTGAACGACTTCGCAGGAATACTTTTAATCAGACATAGAAACCCCAAAGTGTCTTCAGGCTATAGTAGAGAGAGAGAGAGAGAGAGAGAGAGACAGGCAGGCAGGCAGGCAGGCAGGCAGACAGACAGACAGACAGACAGACAGACAGACAGGGTTGGATGGAAGAGGAAAGGGATATCGAAGGAGAGAAAGAGAAGCACAAAGAGAGAGTGTGCTGGAGTTGTCTTCAGATATTTAAATACTACCACATGCTAGGACAGAGTTGCTTGCGTGCGTGCGTGCGTGCGTGCGTGCGTGCGTGCGTGCGTGTGTGTGTGTGTGTGTGTGTGTACATATGCTTATACGCATGTACGCGTGCATGCGCACACGTGTGTATTTGACATTTTGTTAGTGTTGCTGTGAATGCTTGATTAGTAAAGAGAGATACTGCAGAGAGAGAGAGAAAGCAGACTGTACTTTTATTGTTCCGTGTTGATGCTTTTAGAGCAATTACAAGACTGATTATTAAGCTGTACTTGGCACCAAACCATGAGGCTTGCCTACTTAAAGTCAATAAGACACACTGCCAAGGACTTATTCTCTCTCTCTCTCTCTCTCTCTCTCTCTCTCTCTCTCTCTCTCTCTCTCTCTCTCTCTCTCTGTCTCTCTCTCTCTCTCTCTCTCTCTCTCTCTCGCCCGCTCTTCCTCTCAAAACTGCTCACTCGGAAGCAAAAACTCACTCATAATGTCAACACAATTTCACTCACTCTCTCCTTCTTACACTTTATGAGCACTTATGTTGATTGACTGAATAATTATGATATGATTTCAACAGATAACATCTTAACCCTCACAATGATGGGCATAACCTTAGCTTCCATGCATACAAAATGTGTCTTCATTGTTGTTACTTGTGTTGGGAAAGCTACTCAGGAAGTCACTCTTTACTTTAAACAATAATATTACTTTACTTGCTTGGTAGGTATCAAAAGTAATGGTAAATGGTGCATTTATATAGCGCCTTTTATCCAAGGCGCTTTACATTGTGCATTACATTCACCCATTCACACACACATTCATACACCGATTGCGGCGGAAGCCATGCAAGGTACCAACCAGCACATCGGGAGCAATTTGGGGTTCAGTGTCTTGCCCAAGGACACTTCGACATGTAGACAGGAGGAGCCGGGATGGGAACCGCCGACCTGCTCCTCCTGGTGGTACATTACATTGTTGCTCCTGTGTTCTACAGTAATTGCTGTGCTGCTTCTGGCAACGGATTCCCCCCCAGGGGATCAATAAAGGTCTATCTGACTATATCTACTCTAGCCAGCACATCTAATGGATTTACCAGTTTTCAGCTTTTTGATGCTCGTGGGAAGAGCTTAAGTTTAATTTATAATCCATTGCACAACAGTGTAACAAGTTGTTTCTTTTTTATTTATTATTTTTAATCCAAAGTACCCTACATTATAACTGACAACATATCTGCAGCTGCAGGCTTCACTCTGCTCAATGTTGCCAATCTCTGGGTGCGGCCACGCGCTATGGGGCACCTACTGTAGCTCGTAGGGCTCAAGCATGCCTGCCTTGCAACGTTAAGATGGAACGTACCAGTGGTTCGCAGAAACGTACAACAGAAGCATTTCTTCTCTGGCGATTGCGGTTGTGTACACCCTCCCCAAGAATGACCAACAGCAGGGTTGGACAGTCACTAGGCCTAAATGCAGAAAGGTAGGGGGGAACCAAATTGGAAGAAAGGAAAAAGTGTTTAATATGACACTTGAAAGTGCCCCCCCCCCACACCTCCCATGACCACCCCATACATCACTTACCCACATTATGTGTCCTATCCCCAGCGTGGTGAGTTTCATCAACTCGCATCCACATAAAGGACTCTCTATTGACTGGGCCAATCGCTCGCAGGACAAAATTATAGCCTTTAGATTTGTCTGGATGTGATTTCTTTCCCCCCCGTCTCATTGTGGCTGGCAGGGCCTGCTGTGTTACTGAATGAATGGAAAGGTCCCCACACTGCTGTGACATCCATAGTGAGAAAAGGAAAAGTATCCCCGGAGAATACATAAGTTACACACAATGCACTCACTATAGAATAGTGACACCAGAGAATATATTACATATGGAGCTTGCGCACTTGCGTTGAGACACACACACACACACACACACACACACACACACACACACACACACACACACACACACACACACATGCATGCACACACAGTATAAGAGTGGTCAGACCACAGCAGAAACATTGACACTAAGCAGGGAAAATGTTGGAAAATGATGGCTGTCTGGAAAACACATTGTCTATTTCTTGCTGCTTCTTACATAATAAATGATACATGGCTCTCCCACACTCTATTGTGCATTGTAATCGGCACTGCATGTGCTTGGTGTGCGGGTGCGTGTGTGCCTGCTTGCATGTGTGCATGCGTGTATGTGTGTGAGTTTAGATAGAGTGAGTGAGAGAAAGAGGGAGCGAGAGCAACAGCAAGAGGGAAATCCAGGAATGTGAGGGCATTTTGCTATTCTGAAGGTCTCCAATCACTCAATATTATGATAATCTGATGAAGGTATTTATGGCTTAGAATTAAATCGTCAAACTCGATGAATTCTCAAACGATTTATACGCTTTGTTATAAATGTTAGACAAGTAGATATTACTGTATGTTATGATATAGGATTCTAAGAAATGTGGGTTCTCATACCAAAACACACTTTAATTCTCTTTAATATGTAGAGATTGTTGGGAGCGATGCCCGTTGGGAATGCTTCCCTCTCTGGTTAAGCAATACCAGTTGTCTACAGTACCTCTTGTCAGAGTACTGTGTCTGTTCTGCATGTGTCCCTTTTATGCCCATATGGAGATCTCTCTATCTCTTCTGCATGTGTCCCTTTTATATCATGGAGTTCCATGTTAGCCATGCCCAAATATGGAGTCCAGGCTGGTCCATGATGTCATGCCATCAGCGTACTCCGTCAATGGAGCTTTATCAATATTTTGTGGACAAAAGCCGGCATCCCACTCAGCGCATCACCCGGAGGTCCCATCCCTCGAGTGTCACGGTCAGTGACATGTGTTATGTTTTCTAGTGTTCCTTGTTCTTAGTTTTAGTTGGTGTTTTACTTTTCTGTTGTTACCCTTGTGTGCTTTTATTTTGTAGTATTGTTCCTAGTGTTTCCTGTCTGCTTTGTTTGCTGTCACCTGCCCTGTCTCACCTCCCTGTATTAGTGTAACCCTAGTCACCTGTGTTCTGTTTGCCTGTTAGCCTATCCTATCCTTGATTGTCAGTTGTGTTCACCTGTGTCCTGTTTTCCCTGCCTTTATATACTCCCCATGTCTTTGAGTTTCTTTGTCAGATTGTTATTGTAGTCAGCAGTGTTCTGTATGTTCCTGAGTTTTGGTATTAAACTGGTTGCATTTGAGCTCTTTGTCTCGACTTGTCTGTCTGCGTTTGGGTCCTAACTCTCCTGCCTCGCAGTGTGACATCGAGTATGTACGTCGCGTTTGAAGTCGATCGGTTGGAGGGTTCTAGAGATACGTTCTCCGAGTTACAGACCCACATAAGGGTCCATTTGGACCCTGGTGACCATGGGCCTGACGTTGACAAACGGTAATCTGACCAATGAAGGCTGTTTGAGCTACAGTTCACGTGATTTCACTCGACAGAGAATTACTAATTTCTCCGGTTCTTTTGGGATCTGATGGCACGGGGTACCCCGAAAGATTGATTACATCTACAGTGGTTTAGTATAGTGGTGTATGAATTGCAATATTTGCCTCTGAGATGTCGTGGAGTAGCAGTTTAAAGTATTGATAATTGGTCATACAAACTGGACTGGAATATAAGTGCAGTAAAAAATACCTCAACATTTTACAGAAATGTTAGTGCTTGAATAAATGTACTTAGTGTATAGTGACTTTCCACCAATGAAACCCAAGTCCAGCTATAAGTCCAGCAGAGTCATCAGAACTATCTGTTTTAGTTTGACGCAGTTGAGACCTAATGAGACATGAGTTTACACTAATTATTATCTGTGTGCTTGAAGGTTGTGTGTGTGTGTGTGTGTGTGTGTGTGTGTGTGTGTGTGTGTGTGTGTGTGTGAATAATCTGCCTTGCCATTGATTGCACTGAGTAACATTGCCCTAGGTCTTGCAAGCTCTCTGAATGCCGGCATTTACCCTGGAAATGAGAAGCAGAAACACACACACACACACACACACACACACACACACACACACACACACACACACACACAGAGAGCCACTCTTCTCTCTTTCACTTCATTTACTACGCTCACTTTGAAGACGTTCCAAGGTGTGAGTCAGTCGGACAGAAACATTCTTTTGCGTCATTTCGTGTTCAGGAGCTCGGACTTCAACGAGCGGCCGTCAGCACGCACGCACACACACACACACACACACACACACACACACACGCAGTAGGACATACCACTGAAGGTCATGTTTATGTACACTCACTCACACATGTGTGATGTGCCTGTGGAGTGTGGATATATGGACATACACACACACAAACACACAAACATATGCAAGCATACACACACACACATACACACACACACACACACACACGCACACGCACACGCACACACCTGCACACATAAACACGCACACACATGCACTGTACCTTTCGTGTCTGTCTCCAAGCCAAGACACGCTGACTGCAGCCACTGAACATTATGTTTGTTGGTGGCCTGTGCATGCGTGCTTGCATGAGTGAGTGCGTGCGTGTGGACTTGTTGGTAGGGTTTGCCAGGCAGTAAGGGAAGACAGGCGGACTTTGTGTACTGATCCACCACAGACCTTAGGGAGGCTGGGGCCACTCAGTGAAACACAGACCCAACAATATAGTAGACCATTATAGAGAGACAGAGTCTGTCTGTCTGTCTGTCTGTCTGTCTGTCGGACAGACAGACAGACAGACAGTAGACCCGCCCCCCTCGGTGCCCTTCCACCCAAAAGCATAATTTAACGGTTGCTTTTCGGGAAGTAGTGACTTCAAAACGGGTCCATATAGATCACTGCATCACATGAAGGCCGTCTCCCTTCCTCCATATTCTTTTACAGTCAATGGCTTAACCTTACACGCTACATAAATCTGAAAGTACCCACAAGCTGATGGGAAATGTAGTTCAGCTAACGGTATAATGAACTATACAGCACAGATCCTGGATGTTTTAAGGTTTTTTAGTTTTTTTATTCTCCCTCCCTCCAGATTGTTTTACAATCTCTGGTCCCGTTTGGCTTTGCTCACGGCGGGACGCCCCATCTTATGAGGAGCGCAGTCAAAGCTTCAGTGAGGTTACATAATCGGACGGATCTCTCAGATATCTTTATAATGTCAAGTACCCGCTTGGAGATTTGTGAATGTAATGCTGTTGGCAGTCCTTGAAACACATGTTGGATCTGTTTGTTCTCATTTAAAAAGGACCTGCTTTTTTCTTCCTTCCTCCTTCTTTTCCCTCATTTCTGTGATGAGACCATTGCGGTAAGGCCATTGCAGTATATGACAATCTGAAATTAATTGAGCAGCCTTTAAATCAAATCAAATATCTGAGTGTACAAATGGAAGCTCTCAGAGTTACAGACTAATAAGGGTCCATTTGGAAACCCCCTCAAGGAACCCTGAACCATGAATTAAATAAATATTGAATGCTATCATCTTCATACTGTTAAGGGTATAATGGTAATAATTGCAGTACTTAGTAGACTTTGTCTATCAGCGGAGTGCTTTGGCAATGGCCATAAAATCATAAAAACTATTAGATAAACAATGTCATATACTCTTTGAACTTGTGAAATAGTGTGACATTGTGACATTCTGCATAATGACTAATGAGTACTATAGGCTATACTTTCTACTGTGGTATCTGGAACCACAATTCACATTAATAATAGCGTAAATAACTGTTTTAAGTTGTCTCTCTTAAAATGAGAGGTTTAACTTCTGCTCTGACCAACACTTAGTTGGGGCAGCTGCAGGCCCTGCAGGGGTCCCTGTATGCTAAATAGATAGCAGGACTGTGCTTCCTAGCTCTGTGACTTGACCTTTACCTTATATGGAGACAATTTGGGACAAAGGGGGTTTGGGAAACCTGAGAGACCATGCACCTTTTCCTTTGATGTCTTTGTCCTGAACTGTATAAGAGCCTGTTAAAATGTCTGTATGCTAGTGAGTGTCCGGAAGCCGAGAGGCTGAAGGATGCATGGGGCTAGGCCCATGCAGGAGAGGGGGCTAGGGGCTAGTCCCCTAGGGGGCATGGGGCTAGGCCCATGCAGGAGAGGGGGCTAGGGGCTAGTCCCCTAGGGGGCATGGGGCTAGGCCCATGCAGGAGAGGGGGCTAGGGGCTAGTCCCCTAGGGGGCATGGGGCTAGGCCCATGTAGGAGAGCTGATCTGTACTCTGTACTTTGAGAATAAATGGAACTCCGAAACCTTCCTTCATCTGCCTGTGCCTCTTCATCCATCTGTCTGCAGAACTTCTCCGTATTTCTGTTTTAGTCTAAGTCAAGTCTGTTTATGGGCTATAGGGGAGAGAGAGAAGCAGCCCACTCTTCTCTGTTAGTAGCCTACAGATACTTCACTACATTTGGTACGAATACTTTTGTTTTAATCTTGAATTCCGGACTTTTAGTTGTAACAGAAAGTATTGATACTTTTACTTAAATAAAAATGTGGGTACTTTTTTCCACCACTGTATTGCAAATAATAGAAAAAGTTCAGTATTCGTTTATGTATTTATGCATGCATGCGTGTGTGTGTGTGTGTGTGTGTGTGTGTGTGTGTGTGTGTGTGTGTGTGTATGTGTGTGTGTGTGTGTGTGTGTGTGTGTGTGCGTGCGCCGTGCGTGTGTGAGAGTGACTGGGTGTGTATGTGTGTGTGTATGTGCGTGCGTGCGTGCGTGTGTATGTGTGTGTGTGTATGTGCGTGCGTGCATGCGTGCGTGCGTGTGTGTGTGTGTGTATGTGCGTGCGTGCGTGTGTGCGTGCGTGCGTGCGTGTGTGTGTGTGTGTATGTGCGTGCGTGCGTGCGTGCATGCGTGCGTTGGCAGACAGAGTAATGCTGATGAAGTGTCCTGAGTCGGCAGCATTATGTCATACACTCTGTCATACACTCCACCACAGACAGACACCAGGGGGGGGGCATTCCCAATACTTCAGAATGAGTCCCTTGACCCCACACATTAACCCCCCAAAACACCTCTCCATCAGGGCCGGCCAGTCACTTTGCCTCAGTCTGTTACAGGTCGGAGGTCCCACAGAGGTCATGGCCCTGCCGAAGTATGACTCTTAGGAAGAGGTCTTCAACAGGGGGTCTGGGGCCCATAGGGGGTCCTCAGAGTTACTAGGGGGTCCACCAAATCCTTGTGCGATGGATTTGGCGGATTTATGTAAAACTTGTGGTGTTCACCAGAACACAGGACATTTATACTGTTAAAAGGTTTCTGGGGGAGGGCCCCCAGAATCCCCACTAGGGGAGTCCCCCCACCATATATATAGAAAGCTAGACGCCTCCTTCGGCTCTGGTCCCGAGCAAGCTTCCACATGCGTCCCAGAAGGTGACGGTAGGCCAATCAAAGGCAATGTAAATGTTTGTTTTCTCATGCCAACAAAGCTCCTGTGAATGTAATTGATAAATCCCGGAAAAGACACAATGTGATGGTGGCAGCCCTGACACACAGACACACACACACACACACACACACACACACACACACACACACACACACACACACACACTGTACAGAGAGCAAGGCACTGCAGTGGAAAGACATCTCCGGTAGCTTTAATGGCACAACCAGGTGAAATAGCATGATGACAGCAAGCATAGATTACTGACGTACGTGCGTGTGTGCGTAGATAGACTGCAGGTGTCTCTTCAAGTGGACAGACGGATTGACAGATAGCTAGACATTGACACAGATTGCGTGATGGTGGACAGACAGACAGGTGTGTATAGTTGACGGCTGAATGGAAACAGATGATGTGGAAAAGACACAAAAGAGAGATGGATGGATGGATAATAATAATACATTTTATTTATAACACACTTTACATTTGAAACAAATCTCAAAGTGCTACATCAAGAGAAGAAGAATAAAATAATGTATAAGTATATAAAAGGACTAAAAGAAGGACAATTCGTGCATTTCGTGGTCAAGTATACTGCTAAAAGGTTAAAAGCACACCGGGCATCTAAAAGTCTTAAGTCCCCTTTTAAAAGTGTCCACGGATTGTGGTGCTCTCAGGTGGTCGGGGAGGGCATTGTGGACGGAGTCTGGCTATGTTTCAGAGGTGAAATAATGAGTTTTGCAGAGGTGTTTGATGTGGGGGTCAAAGGTCAGGTGGGGGTCCATTTTTACACCCAAGTTGGTGACTACAGGTGAGAGGGGGAGGTCCTGGGTGGAGAAGGTGATGCTGGTTATTGGGGATGATTTGACCTGGTGTGGGTTGCCGATTATAGAATGGCCTCTGTCTTGGAGCTGTTTAGTTGTAAGAAGTGGTCAGTCATCCACGCCTTTATCTCCTCAATGTGGATGCATGAAGAGAGAGAAAGTCAGACAGACACGGGTGAAGGCAGACAGACAGGCACGATGATAGAAGATAGCAGACCGAGAGACAGTATAATATACAGTATGTGTCAATGTCATTTACACATTTATAATATAATGCGTGGGCGGATGTGGACGGACGGACGGACGGACGGACAGACAGACATGGGGAGACTTGACAGTAGCTCAGGACGTACGGTAGAGCGGCCACTTGGGGAATGACAAAGTTCCTGATTCAGTCCCCTGCTCCCCCCTGATTTCGTGTCGAAGTGTCCTTGAGCAAGACAAGACACTGATCCCCTAACTGCTCCTGATGAGCAGGATGATGGAAAGACAGGGAGACCAGTGGACTATACCTGACTGACTCGCTACAGTCCTGACATCATCATTACTGCAGGCAGCTGGATTCAGTGGACGGGGACATGTATTTATAGCAGCAGCACTGGTTGAGTTTCCAGCATGCGGGCCAGGCAGAGAGACTCTGGAAACATACAGCTATCTATCAAGCACATGCTTATCATAGAAACATAGAACTAAATCCCTCTCTGTCCACAGCAGCTTATAAAACACTCTGCTGGCCAGTGTGCGCAAGACGCTCTCTTTCCACATGCGTCACGTGCTGAATGCCATAAATGAGCAGGCTGTTTTCCCAGTGAACACACACACACACACACACACACACACACACACACACACACACACACACACACACACACACACAGTCACACACACTAAACTTACCTCTGGAGACGGGCATAAAACAGCCATCACCTACCTCTGGAGACAGGCATAAAACCTCACCCTATTGATGTACAGGTTCAGTAGTAAATCGAACTAATATATTTAACCTATTATACATAATGTCTATAAACATTGTGTTGTCACAAAAGAAGATGCCAAAGACAAATCCTTGTATGAGTCTTCATCTTCTTCAGAGCCCGCTGCACTACTGAATTTAATATATCTGCTGTCAAGCAGAAACCAGCTCCCGAATATTAACTTTTCAGGAAATGAAATGTTTTTAGAATAACACAATACTGTCTTATCCAAGTCTGTATGGTGACTTTATACATTGTCAGATATACTTGAATCTATCCTTACATTATCGTCACTTTGCCCAAATACAGCTCAAGTGGAGTTATAAGATTTTTGACCAATAATGTGGAGTTTTTTCCCCCATCTGACTTGGTCATTCTAATCAATGGGGGACCGACAAACCACCAAACTCCACAATTTGGATTTAGGTGGTTTGACCGACGGTTTGAGGATCCAATGGAGTTTAGTCAGAAGCGCTTTTTAAATACTTTTCATTGGTTCAATATTTGTAAAATGAGAACTAAAAAAGAGCACGCTCGCACACTGTACTAGTGTCCCTACAACTCCAGTTGTAGGGATTTTTTTTTGCACCCGAGTGCTGCTGTGACGTTTCAGTCTCTCGCCTAGCTTCCAGACTGAAGTGAATGCAAAGAGACACCCATGATATACAAACAATGATCACATAATGCATTGCAGCTGTGGACAATGGTGATATTGTCTATGTGATTATTGGGTTTTCTTACATACATGTGACTTATTGGCACTTAAAGGGCTTATGCTAGATGTGAAGGTGTGAGTGAGGCCTAATTCTTATCTGTTTGGCCATTGGTCATGTGACTTTGTCTGATGTCCACAGCTGCAATGCATTATGTGATCATGTCGTTTGTATATCATGGGTGTCTCTTCGTATTAACTTCAGTCTTGAGAGGAAGGGCGAAACGTCACAGCAGCACTCAGGTGCAATAAATAAATAAATCCCTACAACTGGAGCCTACAGTGTGCGAGTCAGTGTTCTCTTTCTAGTTCTCATATATATTAATATTTTTTCGCTTAGCACCTGCCCAATTTTGGGTGTGGATGTGAATGTCTCTCGTCCCTTTACATCAAATTTGTAAAACACACACGTAAGGTAGCACTGATTTATTAAAAGTTGAAAAATGGACATAGCTGGTTCCTCCCCAACAGCGACGATATGCAAAGAAAGTCTCAACTTAGTTTCAAGATTACGTCTCTGTGCATTTTTTGGCTATTGCCTCACATACTGAAAAGAGCATCTCTACAAGTAGGCCTATATACACACAAACACCATCTTTGTCCATGTTTGTACAACATGTGCTGGTCTGTCTCCCTGGCTTTGCTCACACTGCAGGCAAATCTGATTTGTTTCTGAAAACTGATCTTTAATAGGACTGACTGTCCACACTATTTGCAAGTGATCCGATTTGTGTATTCAGACATTGTCAACCTGTCTGCATCGGTTGCGGTTGTAATGAAATAGGCACCATGCAATATAGGCACCATGCATCATACAACAAAGTATAAAAAAGGCCAGTGTCCAGAATGACAATAAGACAAATCAATGAATCAGATTTGAATTACAAACCATCTATGAATGTGGTTCAAATCTGATTTAGCAAATGTATATATTTTTTGCTCTTCAGACTTGATAAAAACCAATTTGATTCCAATCTGGATAGGCAAAAAATGTGTGTGTGTGTGTGTGTGTGTGTGTGTGTGTGTGTGTGTGTGTGTGTGTGTGTGTGTGTGTGTGTGTGTGTGTGTGTGTGTGTGTGTGTGTGTGTGTGTGTGTGTGTGTGTGTGTGTGTGTGTGTGTGTGTGTGTGTGTGTGTGTGTGTGTGTGTGTGTGTGTGTGTGTGTGTGTGTGTGTGTGTGTGTGTGTGTGTGTGCGCGCGCACGTGTAGGCTACATGTGCATTTACGTGCGTGCACGTGTCTAGTCTGACTCTGCCTGCATAAAGGCGTTAACAAGGTGCTACAAATGCCAGGGCTTGTATAGCCTTTGCCAAAAACATACAGCCAAAACACTAAATAATAAAGAAGAAATACCAAAAAAGACATGTATAGCCTATAAGGAACACATCTGGGAAGGTAATCTCCATCCTTGCTGGTTTTGATTACAGTACATTGAATGTATGTTTAAATAAACAGTATGGGAGAGCATGCAGATTTCCATAAGCTCCCGCAGGGCTTTCCACCTCTGTAGTACAGAGTCTGTACTCTGTGGACTTACTGAGTCCATAATGCTAACATGGATTAGGTTACTCGACATTTAAATGAGACTATACTGCTTTAAGTCAGTTACGCACTGCTCAATCAATGCCCATAGACCACCAGAGTGACTCAAAACATCTGAATGTTTTCAGATTGAATGACTTGGATGATCTTTGTTGCTTCTCTAACATGGTCACAGCAGTAGTAACATGTTGAAATTGGCTTCAAGGTTCAGAGCTTCAAGCTATCATGTTGCAAGCGTTTGTCTTTCTTAAAAAGCCATAACGTTCAATGAAGCCAGCTTGGCAGCAGGTTTTAATGTATGGGCCTATTTCCCATTTTTCTTAACCTATACTTCCACCTACTGGTGATTGATTATGGTGTCAGGAAATATTTAACGAAAAGTAGATTCAAGATAAGTATAGCCTATGCCATAATTTACAAATCCATGACTTTGACTTGATTAATGCTATTTTCTATAGGAATGGGTGTGTTTAAGGTGACCCTCCAAGACTTTGTCCCACAAATTGAGACCCTATACTGTAGCTGTCTCACATTGTGACTGGCAAGTTCAAATGCCCTATTATAGTCTCCTAATAATTGGCTTTCTGTTGTAAAGCTCTCATTGTCTTTTTTCCTGCAAGAGGTTTTTAAGTGTGTTAAAACAACTATAACTAATAGTAATGATAAATATCCCATACAGGCTACAGTACCAATAAGTTGGCCATACCATGACCCATTTAAAAAAAAACATGAGACGCCAGGGGTTTAATAACACAATGATAGGTAATATTAGGCGGGGCCTATATGGCCGAATATCACATCAAGGCATTTTAGCAACTTAGTAATAAGTTGCTATTAACCCCGTCCCGTCTCACTTGTCCCACAACACAAGCGATACTTCTGTCCCCAAATTAACAGTTTGGATCATGGTCACCCAGACACCCACGTGTGTTTGATGTTACAACATTTAAATTGTATTTCATTTGTGTTAATCTTAATTGCATTACTGATGATAGACATATAGATTACAACAACAACAACAAAGATGTTGTGGAGTAGATAGAAGTGTAAACTTACAAAAGTACATCACAATTGTGCAGTATAGCCTACTTATGTTATGTTACACAAAATATATCCAAAAGTCAGAGATCTTTTTGTGCACAGCTGCATTCTGGGACCTTACCATTAGCTTTAGAAACGGGTAGATTCATTACTCCTGAGGAGGACAGAGTCTGTCTAGTGTGTGATTTAAAATAAATTGAAAATTAAATTCATCTTTTGTTTTACTGCCCATTATATGAAGAATTAAGACATGTATTATTTTGTAAAATGACAACCATCTGTGCTGACTTTTTCTGGTTGGAGGACTATGAAAAACTGGAATTTTGTTTTAGGAAAGGTACTTTTGCTTTGGCAGACTTTTTATGCAGGGCGTGGGAAATAAGGCAGAATGTTTTGTTTGTGTAAAAAAAAAAAGAGGGAATATCAACAAAACATATCTGTTTATTGTACACAATGCAATATTGAATGCAATGATATGGTGTGTCCTGTAAGTCCATGTGGGCTGGGCGCCTTTGGTGCATGACACAAAAATAAAGAAATCTATCTATCCATCTATCTGTACACGTAAATGAGAAAAAGAGGTTGGCATCAGCAATGGTGCTAAACCCCATTGGCACACTACGTGACACACCTGTGTGTGCCAAACTTCCAATATATAGGCCTATATATTTTTAAACTTAAGTAAGCCTACATGTATTTGATTACTTTCCACCACTGCACTGGTGAAACTACTTTGAACGCATAGTTTACTCTTGGTCTTGCCAGACTTTCGCCAGCAGGTGGAGTTAAACACTAATTTTGATCACAACAGCTTTGACTCATTTGACACCAGAGTAATCGACCCGGAAGTTGTACATTGTTTTCCCCGCCATACACAAAAACCCATCATAACAAACAACAGCTCACATGTACACACGATCGACACGCGTACGGACAGCTAAACGTTAGTTTGACTTTGTTGTTCCACATTTTGAACACCGTATTAACTGTGCTAATATGACTTCACTACTAACGGTGAGGTCGTTGATAAACGAGCGACTCTCGGCGGCTGCTGAAGACATATTTGGCGCAGTTGAGAGAATTGTAACAGAAATCTACGAGGATTCCAAACAGAACATTGAGCAGCAACGCAGAAGAATCCTGGATGTGGTTTTGAATCCAGAACCTAATAAACACAGAGCAGGTTAGTATACATCCATAGCCCTAAAACATGACCGTCATAATCCTCAGTCCTACATAAATAAAGCAAAACACATTTTAAATTATACATCACTGAACACGTTATACAACAGGATTTCAGTGAGACGTATTATGCCTATGATACATGGAAATTTACGAAGTATAATTAAATGATCACAGGCATTCTAGGTCTAGGGAAACACTAGCCCCTCTCGGGACCCCCTGGGTCAGCTCATTCTATCTTGTAAAGTTATCCAAATGTCAGAAACTTTACGTACCATATTGGGTTCTGGCTCGGGGGGCTAGGGAAACACTAGCTCTGGTCCATAGCCATAATGCCGTTAGAGCCGTTAAAAAAAAAAAGAGCAATTGTTCACAAGGTAGGATATCATGATTATACCAACACACTTTTCATAAGGTCACGTTTTGGATAATGGTGAAGCTCTGGTCCATAGCCTTACTGCTTTTGATTGAACAAGGTGGACCCTCTTGTAAACAGGTATAGTGCTTTATTGGTCGTCCACTCACAGTTAACAGTTTTTTGTATGAGTTGTGCTTGAAATGTACTTCAATCATAAATCATAAATACTTCAATCAATCAATCAAACTGCTATGGGCCAGAGCTAGATATAGTGTAACTTTAAAACAGATTATCTACAAGGCAAGGAATACATTATTACCTGGACATGTCGAGGAATTGTTCAGGGAAAGGTATATGAATTAAGAAGCGTACTACATTTCAAACATCTTGGTTCTCGCACCACTCTAAAGAGCATGTGTGCATATCTGTAGTGGAGTAAAGCTATGGAATGGTTTACCAAAGAATGTCCAGCAGTGCAAGAATTTAATTCAATTTAAGAAACGGTACTGTACTAAGATGTATACAAATAGATTCTTGAATGCTGAAAAATGGTGAGTGTTAGACTGTTGTTTATAACAATGTAAGAATGTATAAATGGAAAATGTTGTGGGTGGGATCTTCACTATGGTCTTTTTTTTTTTTTATAACTTTATTTATAAGATTTTCAATTTTTGTAGACAAACAACCCCACATGTACCCCACCCTCCCCGGTTCCATCACAAAGCAAGACAACAACAACACACACAAAAAAAAACAAAAAAAAAACATCATAATAAAATAAACAGGTATTAAAGGATATAAATAATAAATTAAGTAAATACAATAAAATAATTGTTTTGCCTTTTACTAGATTAAGGGGCTACACAGTGAACCAAATTACATGTAGGAGAAACACTTAGGACACATCATCAAAGGACAGTGAGTCGGAGGACAGTGAAAGGGTGAATTCAAGGAAAGGGGACCAAGCCTTTACAAATTTCTGGCGAGATTTGAACCTGTTGTATCTGAGCTTCTCCAATGGAATAAAGGATAGAACATCCTTGACCCAACTTGTAAATGTTGGAGGTTTATCAGATTTCCAATTGCGGAGAATAAGTCTCCTCGCTATGAGTGAAGCAAAAGCTATGAAATTGGCTTGGGAAGAAGTAATTGGTGCATCGTCGTTGGGAACTCCAAATATAGCAGTTATCGGGTTGGGCGCAATTGGCATATGACAGATGGTTGAGAAAGCATCAAAAATACTATTCCAAAATGGGTTCAAGGAAGTGCATCCCCAGAACATATGTCCAACAGAGGCTGGCTCCAGGTGACATCTTATACAAGTAGAGTCAATGTCAGGATAAATTTTAGATAGTTTTTCTCTCGAGAAATGCAAACGATGTACTATTTTGAATTGAATTAGGCAATGTCTAAGACATAAAGAGGTTGTATGAATACGCCTCAAAGAGAGTTCCCACAACTCTTCCTCCAGCTCTAAATTCAGGTCCTGTTCCCAGGCTGATTTTGTTTTATCCAAGAGAGGAGGGCCAATCTCCTGTAAAGCCTTATATATATTAGATATGCTACCTTTGGTGTATGGGTCCCAGTCTAGTATGGTGTCTACTATACTCTTATCTGGCATAGCTGGAAATGGAAAGTGTTCCTTAGCAAAACTTCGAACTTGGAGGTATCTGAAAAAGTGAGAATTTGGTAGCTCATGGTCATCTTGGAGGTTTTTAAAGGATGCAAATGTGCCATCTATGAATAAGTCGCTAAAGAAAATCAAGCCATTGACGTGCCATGTTTTAAAAGCTGAGTCCTCTCGCGAGGGAGGAAAAAGATGATTGTTGGTCACGGGCATATGGCCACACGTATTATTAAAATCAAAGTGTTTTCTGAATTGGCGCCAGATTCTGAGAGAGCTATTTATTACTGGATTGCTAGAGCGTATGGAATTACCATTTGGCAGTGAGGAGCACAACATGGCCACTAGAGAGATCCCGGGATCAGTTAGAGTTTCCATACTGGCCCAAATTGGACCATGTTTGTATTCATGGACCGCAACCCAATAACTCACCTTTTTAATATTTGCCGACCAGTAATAAAACATAAAATTAGGCAATCCCAGGCCTCCTGATGGTCTTGGTAATTCCAAAAGAGCTTTTTTGGCACGCGGACGGGCTTTATTCCAAATAAAAGTAGAAATACAACTATTAAGGTCCCGGAAGAAGGTTTTAGTTAAGAACAAAGGAATCATTTGGAATAGATACAAAAAACGGGGCAAGACAGTCATTTTAATTGTGTTAACTCTGCCTGCTAACGAAACGGGCAACGAAGCCCATCTCACGAGATCCAATTTTGTGCGGTCTAGAAGCTTTTTAAAGTTGTGTTCATACAGATCCTTATAGGAACGAGTAACGGAGATTCCCAAGTAGGTAAAGGAATGAAGTTCCAGCTTGAATGGGAGGTTGGTATAGTCAAGATCTAAGGCCAGGTGGTTAATTGGGAAAAAAAGACTTTTAGAAAAATTCAATTTATAGCCTGAAAGCCTGCCAAAGTGATTGAGTATGTCTATGAGCGGAGGGATGGATTCGAGTGGATTTGAAATATATATGAGCAGGTCGTCCGCGTAAAGCGAGGCCTTGTGTACGGAGCCCCCCCTCTCAATGCCAGCTATTCTGTCATTTTCTCTAAGAGCTATAGCTAAGGGTTCAATAGCGATATCGAATAAATATGGTGAAAGACTACAACCTTGGCGGACCGAACGCTGGAGCTGAAAGTAATCTGAGCATATAGAATTTGTCAGTACTGCAGCTTTAGGAGCTGTATAAAGAAGTGTGATCCACTTGATAAATGATGGGCCAAATCCAAACCTCTCTAAGACCGTTAGTAGGTACCTCCACTCAATTCGGTCAAAAGCCTTCTCCGCATCGAGCGACAGTACCGCCTCCGGCCACTGGGTCGACTGAGAGGAGTAGAGTATGTTGAACAGTCGACGCATATTATAAAAAGACTGTCTACCAGGCACAAAACCCGTTTGACATGGTGCGATAACCTTGGGAATTACTGCATCGAGCCGATGGGAGAGGATCTTGGTGAGGATTTTATAATCACAACAAAGAATACTTATAGGCCGATATGCACCACAGTCTAGAGGATCTCTACCCTTTTTAAGTAAAACTGCAATAGTTGCTTGTGTCATTGTCTCCGGCAACTTCTTGGCTATAAATGCTTCTTTGTATACTGAACCTAGGATGGGGGTCAATTTTGCGGAGAAGGCTTTGTAAAATTCTATAGGAAAACCATCAGGCCCCGCTGCCTTGCCGCTGTGCATAGAAGTAATAGCTTGAGCGATTTCCTCCAATGATATGGCAGCCCCAGTACTAGCCTGGGCTGCTGGGCCAATTACTGGAATGTTAATTTCGTCAAGAAAAGCATTAATTTCTGAAGTATCAACATTGGACTCTGATGTATAAAGATTACTATAAAACTGTCTGAACTGATCATTAATGATTTTAGGATTTGTGGAGGTCTCACCCGGTGCTACACGTATCTCTGGAATAGCTCTGCCCGCCGCTGCCTGCTTAATTTGGTGGGCTAGGAGTTTACCCGATTTATCACCATGCTCGTAAAACATTTGCCTAGATTTAAATAGAAGCTGTTCAGTATGTTTTATCGATAAGTTATCAAATTCCACTTGCAGCAGTAGACGTTCTTTATATAATTCAGGATCAGGGTCAACAGAGTATTTTTTGTCTAATTCAGCTATTAGAGTGGACAGTTCTGTAATACGTTGGGTACGTATCTTCTTATCAAAAGCTGAATAAGAAATAATTTGTCCTCTTAGGTAGGCTTTAAGGGATTCCCAAATAACAGTAGAAGACATTCCTGGGGTAGAATTAGTAGTTAGATAAGTATCAATATGGCCATTCATTAATTTTATGAATTTATCACTGGTTAGTAATAGAGGGTTCAGACGCCAGGTTCGCTGAGGCGCTACACTGTTGGGGAAACACATATCCAGTTGGACTGGGCTATGATCAGATATTACTATACTGTGATATTGGCAATTTGTAACAAATGGGAGAGAGCCACTATCGAGGAGAAAGAAGTCGATTCTGCTGAACGAGTGGTGAACGGGGGAAAAAAATGAGTATTGTTTAGCTGTTGGATTAGCCCTCCTCCAAGGATCTGAAAGTTTATAGGAGTCCATAAATGATAAAACAACCTTACCGGATTTGGAAATTGTACTGCCGGGCCTAGGTCTGGATCTATCTAAGTCTGGATGTTGAACAAGGTTCCAGTCCCCAGCTTGGATCAGATAATGTGTGTGGAGATCTGGTAGCTTTGCTATAAAACGAGAGAAAAACTGTGGATTGTCCCAATTAGGTCCGTAAACATTAGCCAACACCACCTGTGAGCCAAAAAGACTTCCAGAAACTATTACGTATCTGCCATTGTTGTCAGAAATCACTGAAGTGGGGACAAAAGGGACCCCCTTCTTAATCAGTATGGCTGCACCTCTAGATCTATCATCAAATTTAGAACAAAAAATCTGTCCGATCCAACCTCTTTCAAGTTTAGATGCATCACTTGTACGGAGATGGGTCTCTTGTAAAAACATGATTTCTGCACCCATAGATTTCAAATGCGTAAATACACGAGTACGTTTAATTGGATGGTGGATCCCCTTAATATTCCAACTAATAAATCGAATTGAGCCTAAGTTACCGACATTGGGACACATCATGATAAATTAGTGAAAATATTGAAAGAAAATATCAGGTACAACAGGTCCAGCAGGTCCAGATACGACGTAACCCTCAAGCATAATCGTTCAAAAGTGAAAAGGCACACATTATAATAATGAAAACCATATTTAACAAAAAACAAATGGGGAAGGGGGAAAAAAAGAAAAAGGAAGGAACCTAAACCCCTGTGCTGATCAACTAACCCGAAAGAGATCGCACGTTCCTCCTCTAAGCTAGAGAAGGAAAAGCACATAGTGAGTGCTCAAAACGCTGGGAAACCGCAAAGCAAAAACGGAGAAACCACACTTTAAGAGTGTAGTTAACGAAGAGCCCTGAACCTAACAGACGGGGCTCCGCCAAAATCCAAATTGGAAATAAAAATATAATAATGAACACATTATTACACATTATACATAGCCTAACTCAAATATTCAACGCCAAATATATCCCTATTATTGATTTTCTTTTAAAGAACAGAAAGAGTATAGATGTGAAACATTCGGTTAGCTTAAAGACACCCATACTCGTATCAATAACAAATCTTTGATTGAATATATATACTGTATAAGTGTGTATACCGAACATAAAGCATACAGTATGTGGGAGGTTTTGATGATCTAAAAGTAAATGTGCACACACACACACACACACACACACACACACACACACACACACACACACACACACACACACACACCCACACAAACTTGTGACTTGACCAGGGTCTCCACTAGAGTGTGAAACATCAAACTCTCACGCACGCACGCACGTACGCACGCACGCACGCACGCACCAACCTTAAACCAAATTTCCTTCTGAAAAATAATGATAATAATAATAATAATAACAAAAAATAGGGAATATATCCGAGTTTGTTGTGCTGTTCAACAAACAGCATGTTAGATAACTGAAATATAACCATCCTGTCATATAAGCTACAACACAGCGATAGAAAAAAAAATGATATATACAATACACGGCTCACAAGGAACAGAAAAGAGTGGACACGAACATTAGGCAGCAGACAGTGTCTGTAAGCATAAACAGTGTCCGTAGAAGCCAAGCAGGTCTAACTAATAAAATAATACAATGAGAACAAACGCAAGGGGCAACGACACAGCCTCTCACACACAGAAAGAATTGTTAATTGTAAAGGGAAAAAAATAAAATAAAATGCACTGCACTGGTAGTATTTATCATGATATGAAGTTCAAATACACAATTATGAAAAGAAAAGAGCAACAGTAGTCATAAATATAGTTCTAGATTAGTCAGCCAACAGCAGAAGTATAAATGTGGACGTGAAAAATAGTTGGCAAACTCGGCATACATAATAAAATAAAATAAAGTTGTCCATTATATCAGCTTCTTTGTGTTGCCAATCAAAATAGAATTAGATGGGATCATGGGCCATATTTAGAACGATGTGTGCAGAACTGACAATGCACATTATTTACTCACCCGAGGGAGATTACCAGGCAGGCAGGAGTCATTTCTGAGTGAGAGGGTTCGAGTCATTTGTGTTACAGTCTAGACAATCAAGAGTCACGGCATCAGTGCGTCTGTCACTGTCATTATGGAACGGAAGGCGCAGGGGCGTCTTTGCTGACTTGCGATGATGGTGCCGCTTGCCGAAAGATGTGCTTCGCGTATGTCATGGCTTCGTCGGCATTCTGAAACTGCCTCTCAGTTCCATTATGCTTTATGAAGAAGCGCGATGGGTAGATGAGACCATACTCCTTGATCCCACGGTCACGGATGAAACGTTTCACTTCTCTATACTTCAGCCTAGCCTTGGCCACAGCCTGGGGGAAATCTTCGTTTATGTAAATGTTGCTTCCGTTGTAGTGGAGGGGGCCTGCTTCTCTGGCACGTCTCATGACATCAACACGGTCTTGATGGTAGTGCAATTTTGCCACGATAACGCGAGGGTTACCCCCCACTCCTCTTGTTTGCAAACCTCTGTGCGACCTGTCAATCACAATGTCCCGGTCCAATCCCAAAACCTCTTTTAATAGCTTGGAAACTGCTGTTGGTGAGCTTGAACCTGCCGTTTCAGCTACGTTTGCAATTCTTAAGTTGTCTCGTCTCATTCTTCCCTCTAAATCCAATGATTTCTCCTGTAAACTTGCCACTTCTGACTCTAGTTTACTTATTTTCGTCTGCGCCACAGTCATATCGTCCGAGCACGCCGACAGGCCTCTTTCCATATCCGCCACAGTAGTTTTCATCTTCTCCACATCAGAGCATATTGTTGCTGTATTCTTTGCCACTTCTGTCTTAAGTGAGTTTAACTCGGACCTGACACTGTCAAATTCCTTAGCCATCACAGCAGTTAATTCAGACCTGATCAAGGCGGCGATGTCATTTTTCAGTGAAGAGAGAATTTCAGCTTTCATGTCTGCTGGGTCGGACATTGCGTCAGGAGTCCGGGAGGAGTGGCTTTCCTCCTGGGTAGTAGAGGCACTCGAGACCGCGGCTGCAGGCTTCGGTGCGGGTGTTGATTTGGTGGCCGTGGCGAAACTAAACTTCCGTAGATTATATTCCATAAAGCAGGCAGGCCGGGATACAACTAATGTATCTTGAAGATAACAGGTTTGGCGATACTTTACGATATTTTTTAAGGTTGAGTTGTGTTCAGAAATAACTTTTTTAATAGATTTTGGCGGAGCTCGTCAAACACACAACCTACTCCATTTCTTGCTCGTCAGCGCCTTTCCTATGGTCTTTTTATGGTCTTTTTTATGGTTTAATGGTTTATATGTTGAAAGTAAACCGAAGGATAGGTATTAATAAACTTTGAGCTTCAGCTTATGCCTTTTCGATCATCCAAAAATAGAAATGTTGGATATAATGTCAAATGTAATGATTTATGTCATACTGTTTATGATGATCGAAATAAACTAAACTAATGTACTTTTTTTAGAGTGGGGTGAAACAACCGCTTATGAAGTCAGCCTGTACCATGTTTTCCCAATTAAATCTTTCGGAAGCAGTACTACGCTGTCTGCGCATGTGGACGGGTAGCCACAATTTGTAACACTGGATATTGACAGCCCTAGCCATGTTTCACATGACGCTCGTAATTAACAAGTGTCATGGCTTAACTTCCGCCTGTTTTACGCGATCGTTACATTTACAGTGAAAACGTTTACATAAACATTCAGATTTCCAATATAAAGTACTCACCATGTGGGCCACGGGTGTTAGAAATGTGCTGGTACAACGATTAGCACTGCTGCATTCCGCTTTGTTTAATAAAAGGCATTTTTATCGGAGCAGTTTTTTTGCCATAGGCTTTCAACTACGTGCCCCTATCGGTCAGGAGTAGTGTTGCACTCTGAAACACTGGGTATGTTTGATATCGGCATGCTGACCGCACTGCCAATACAAACTAATAGGCGAGTGCGCTCCCGGTGTGCAACTGAGTTTCCGAATGCACCCCATTTGAGAAAGGTAGCAGGAGTCACAGTGCTCGGATAAAAATGCCTCCTGGATTATGTGCAAATTCGAAACGGGTGGTACGCTCACGCTGGACTGTGGAGTGACTTCCGACGAGCGCTTACTAGTGGAAGTTTCCGTCTGAGAATAGCACCGCGCCTGGCTCAGCGTTAGAGAGACCTTAGAGAGCTCTTTTAGACCACCAGAGCTAGTTTTTGTGTTGCTCTCTATCTAATGACGATGACTTTACCTCCTCTCTCTACCTAGATTTCATACTTCCTAAAATAAAGGACGTTTTCTCTGAACAGCAAGTGAGGAACCCCAGTTTGGTCCATGATGTGAAACCTGAACCGGAGGAGAGGAGTCCAAGTCGGGTGGTCCAGGAGGAACCGCTGCCTGTCCAGGTATCCTTGGCCTTGACAGTTCAATCATGATGTTCTAGTACTCACAATTTGCATTTTATAATGGGATGAATCTAGAGTTTCAATACCCTCCATTGACAACCCATTGATCGAAATCGAATTTCTGATCTGCTTGTATTAAACCACGTTAAACTCGCCAACCGTGCAGCTGAATGGCATCCTTGAATCCTTTTTCAATCTGCATTCTGCAAAGCGTTTGTTTAATACAAATCCACTGTAGACATGTTATGAGCTACTTTCTGCTAAGAAATTCCATGCTGTGATATTTTTTCTAAGTGTTGGAGTTTGGAAGCACTCGTTTTTATTAACGGATCGTGCTGCTGCCTCCTGCATTATGTGCCAATTCGAAACAAGTGTACGGAGGGCAGTTCGGTGACTTTGACAAGTGGTGAGTTTAACATAGTTTAATACAAGTAGATTGGAAATTCGATTTGGATCAATGGGCTGTCAATGGAGGGTAATTGCGTTTTTGGCATTTAACATTGGAACATATACAGTACAAAACATTCTTGTGACCACCACGCTCTGACTAATGGGATCTACACACGATGTGAGCGTGTAGATCAGATATTTTCTCTATTCTTCAACGGATGAATTCAGGCAGATGAATGAAAAAGATTCGGGCAATCCTGAAAAATTATAGCGATTATCTCAAATTATTGATGATGTTTCTGTAATGATTGTGACATGCCTATGTCCAGGAGGAACCAGAAACTGTCAAGGAAGAACCACAACCTGTCCACAATGCACCAGAACCTGTCAAGGAAGAACCACAACCTGTCCACAATGCACCAGAACCTGTCAAGGAAGAACCACAACCTGTCCACAATGCACCAGAACCTGTCAAGGAAGAACCACAACCTGTCCACAATGCACCAGAGTCTGTCCAGAAGGAACCAGAGTCTGTCCAGAAGGAACCAGAGTCTGTCCAGAAGGAACCAGAGTCTGTCCAGAAGGAACCAGACCCTCCAGAGATTAGAGAGGATCCGGAGAAGCTTCTTCAGAGCCCAGAGGAGCCTGCTGTGACATCACTAGATAGCAAGGCGAATGGGGACAGTCTCGCAGGTAAACATAATCATCTTTCTTAGTTCTAATCTAAAAAAGTAAACTATGATTATGGTTTGGTCCGTCGTCCTTCATCAGATAAATGACACACGATGGGTCGATCCACATTTATCTGACATTTACTTAGTCTTGTGTAAAAGAGAGAGAGGGGGAAAGACAGCGATACAAGCACAACAGTTATAACTATGATAGCCTGGAGTCCACCTATGCTTTCTATGGCATAGGCAGCTCCTGTATTCACCCACCCCCCTGGCAGGATCCGCCGGGAGAATCTAGACGCAGCTGCGCGACATGAGATTAATTAATTAGCGACAGAGAGAGAGAGGAGTGTGTGTGTGTGTGTGTGTATACATGTGTCAATTTAAGGTGCAGACGATCAGAAATCAGTGTGATCGACGTTTGCGCTACTCTATGCCGAATTGAAGTGGACTCGGTCCCGGACTTTTTTTTCCTCCCTGGAAATAAAAGCGTCTGGGTTTCCGAGGCTTTAACTATGATGACAGCAATAGCTATAATGGCCAGTTGTACCAACACTATTGGTACAACTGCCATTATAGCTGTCATCCAATTGTATAATATAATACAATAACATTATCGAAATATTTCAGCATATATTATAATGATAACACATTTTCATTATAAAAAATGCAAATGAATTATTTTTCCACTGCTTCTTTCTTGGTGTGAACTTTAAAGGGTTAAACACCCATATGCAGTGAACTAGTTAGACTAGTTACATCCTCCCAAACTCTAACCATCTGTTTGGTTTACCCCATTATTCCAAATAACTTAGGTATTTTTGTACAGATAATAATGATCGTGTTACCCATCATACCCAGGTCAAGGTGCACAACAGGCTCAGATCATCAATGACCAGGAAATATCCACATCAATATCTGGTGCCACCACCGTGGCGAGCCCTACTTCCACAGGCAATCTGACATTTGCACAGTGGATAGATACACAGGTTGGATCATCAGTCCTCTCACACTGTCTCATTGTTACTAAGCAACATAACTCAATCATTTAATGAAACTACCTCTAAAAATGTGTAATATGCCAACAATACAAATGAACAGCCAAGCAATCTGTTATACTAGATGAGACGTACAGACGAAGAGATTCGGAGCTGACCTGTCCTCTTTCGACTGCCTCTTTCCTCCTCTCCCCTCCCCTCTCTGGTCTATCTGGTCTCACTGACCCAGAAGTCACTAGGACTGGCACGTGTGGGCCAGCAGCGTGTGGGCCCCCAGCAGCGTGTGGGCCCCCAGCAGCGTGTGGGCCCCCAGCAGCGTGTGGGCCACCAGCAGCGTGTGGGCCACCAGCAGCGTGTGGGCCCCCAGCAGCATCTGACCGTGAAGATCCAGGATCAGGGTCAGACCACTTGCCAGCTGCAGCTCATCCCACAGGGGGTGAATGTGATCTCCTGCACTGGACAGCAGCTTATGCAAGCCCAGTTGCCCAACTGCCAAGTCCATCGTTTCCTGTTCACTCCTGTTGCTCCCACTGCCACGCCCACCGCGCAAACAGGTATACCCATATACACGCTGTAGGTGTGTCAATGTAGTCTAAACAATTCAAAGTACAAAAGATAAATACACGGTCAATGTCTTAAGCCCAAACCACACCAATGGGTCGATGTCGGTCGACGTGCAGCAGGACATATCGCACCGCTGGGACGAACTCTAAGGGGGCAATTCACACTATGGTCCCGGGTGCGCACTCGGGACCACTTCGACGATGTTGTGGTAGTGTAAATGATGCGTACCGCTCCCGGGAGCGGATCGCCCAACCGTCCCCGGGACCGCATGGGGGGCAGGTCTCTGGTCCGTTGAAGTGTATTCAGATACGAATCGTTCCAATGTGAATGCATGCGTACCTAAAGAAGGAAGTGGACTGTTTTTTTTTTATGAACGTGACATAATCTCTAGTCGACGAGCCAAGAGTCAACAAAAAAAACACACAGACACTGCACGACGCGTAACACCAGCGCATTTCTCAACGCCGCTCGTCTCCTGTTGAATCTGCATATACGCGCAGCACCGCAGTACGTGCTGATCTTATTCTGCGGACTACACGTGGCTCTTGGGCTTTGCTTGGCATAGTTTCCAAAGTAAAACAAAATAACAATAATGCTAAAGTAGAATCCATAGCAAACTAATATCAAACACGACACTGGAGCACAGAACTGACTGACACAGTGAATAGCAGGCAGGCTGACAGTGAAGTAGTATAACGGCAAAGAGCCAAAGAGGCAATGCAATGTGTGTCTGGATTTATTTGAGACAATGTCGCAGAGTGGTCAGTGTGGTCAGTGTGCGGGCGTCCCAGCCATCAAGCACACCGCCATCTGGAGGATTAAAGTGTGTTATGCAAGTGTACCCGGTGAGCTGTTGAATCTCGGGCAATGTGAATCATGGCCATCGGGGACCAGGCAACCGTATTCGGAAACGGTTCCAATGAAATGGATTCAGTCCGTCTCAGTGTGAATTGCCTATAAAACCGTCTCGTCCGTCTTGACCCTTTGGTGTGGTTTGGGCTTACAGTTCATTGTCCATGACATGGTGTGGTTTGGGCTTTACAGTTCATTGTCCATGAGATGGTGTGGTTTGGGCTTTTGGGAAATTGTTTGTTATTAGCCGTGGAATTGGCCAAATATTTCTGTGTACCTTTCTACATCATGTGGCATTAACTGTGACTGGGCTAAGCAGATAGCAATGGCCGTCACCCTTATTCACATACAAATGATCTCTCTCCATTAGTTACTACGGCTGCCGGACAGCCCCCCTCCGCCACCCCCACTAAGACCCCCACCCAGCAGGCTGCTGCCCCGGTCCAGGTGAGGGCCACCCCCACTAAGACCCCCGCCCAGCAGGCTGCTGCCCCTGTCCAGGTGGGGGCCACCCCCACTAAGACCCCAGCCCAGCAGGCTGCTGCCCCTGTCCAGGTGAGGGCCACCCCCTCTAAGACCCCCACCCAGCAGGCTGCTGCCCCTGTCCAGGTGAGGGCCACCCCCACTAAGACCCCAGCCCAGCAGGCTGCTGCCCCGGTCCAGGTGAGGGCCACCCCCACTAAGACCCCAGCCCAGCAGGCTGCTGCCCCGGTCCAGGTGGGGGCCACCCCCACTAAGACCCCCACCCAGCAGGCTGCTGCCCCGGTCCAGGTGAGGGCCACCCCCACTAAGACCCCCACCCAGCAGGCTGCTGCCCCGGTCCAGGTGAGGGCCACCCAGACTAAGACCCCCGCCCAGCAGGCTGCTGCCCCGGTCCAGGTGAGGGCCACCCCCACTAAGACCCCCACCCAGCAGGCTGCTGCCCCGGTCCAGGTGAGGGCCACCCCCACTAAGACCCCCACCCAGCAGGCTGCTGCCCCTGTCCAGGTGAGGGCCACCCCCACTAAGACCCCCACCCAGCAGGCTGCTGCCCCGGTCCAGGTGAGGGCCACCCAGACTAAGACCCCCGCCCAGCAGGCTGCTGCCCCTGTCCAGGTGAGGGCCACCCCCACTAAGACCCCCACCCAGCAGGCTGCTGCCCCTGTCCAGGTGAGGGCCACCCCCACTAAGACCCCAGCCCAGCAGGCTGCTGCCCCTGTCCAGGTGAGGGCCACCCCCACTAAGACCCCCACCCAGCAGGCTGCTGCCCCGGTCCAGGTGAGGGCCACCCAGACTAAGACCCCCACCCAGCAGGCTGCTGCCCCTGTCCAGGTGAGGGCCACCCAGACTAAGACCCCCACCCAGCAGGCTGCTGCCCCTGTCCAGGTGAGGGCCACCCAGACTAAGACCCCAGCCCAGCAGGCTGCTGCCCCGGTCCAGGTGGGGGCCACCCCTCCCTCTGCCACCCCCCAGGGCCAATTGCCTCCTCAAAGTCAGCCCCACATGCCCATCCAGCCCCACATGCCCATCCAGCCCCACATGCCCATCCAGCCCCACATGCCCATCCAGCCCCACATGCCCATCCAGCCCCACATGTCCATCCAGTCTCCTACGCCGCTGCAGGAGAAGACGCAGAGAGGGAAGACCCAGCTGCAGATCCAGCACAGCCCACACCTCATCAGTGTCCCAGGGGCCAGGGCTCCAACAACGGGTACAGTTGGGGCAGGAGTGTTACCGTGTTTATATTCAGAAGTAGTGCTTAGCCAGTTTAATCCTCTAGACTTGTGAACTTGAGGACCCCTTTTTTGCATCTACACCAACTTTCTTTGCTGAAAATAATAATAATAATGTTCTTTGGTGTAGGTGCTGGCACAACGGACTGCTGGAGGAGGCTCTCTCCCCCAGCAGATCAAACTGCAACTTCTCAGTTAAATTAACACAGAATTTAATTATGTATGGCTTTTTATTTGATTACCTAATTAAACATACAGTATAAGATTGATTAATCAAATATCATATACATATTTAACAAATCACACCTGTGTGAGCGCTCTTATCATCATACATCGTCATATATCATCGCTTTTATCATAGTACATCGCCATGACGTAAAATAGACACTGTCTATTTGCTCAGACACTATGATGTAAAATTCTCCATTAATTTTCAATGGGAATTTAATGTTTGTGTAGGACAGTTTGTGGACAGACATCAAAAGATGGATATAGGAGGGGCTAGCGCCCCTCAAAAATAATTGATCTAGTGAATATGCTCCTCATTGATTGACAATGTATGCTGAAACTAGCCTGGTTAACCACTCCCCCTTGAAAACATTACATTTTCAAATGTTTTCAAGGGGGAGTGGTTAACCACAGCTCTCAAAGTCACTCTTTTAGTAGGTCAACATACACAAAGTTGATTCAGATCATGTAGATTATTGTCAGAGCATCACCAAATCCAGTACTGTTGTGATGGAAGACTATGCAGCTATTTCATTGTTCTATACAACATTACTGTGTGTTGCATTGAATTAGTTTTTGAGGGAAGCGTAAAGACACCTTGTGATGAATGTCTGGTGTTGTAGGTGTGTTCATCAGAGCTGAGTTAAACTTCAGCCTGCGATACAGCACAGCCGGGACCCTAGTGAAATATATGAAGTCGGTCCTCCACGGAGTCCACGCTCCACCAAATGTCATCCCAAAGTGCCATACGTTCTATTGGTGTTTGCTCCTTTTGTACAGCACAGAGCAATACGTGCTGCTCCCGTTGTAGTTTTAGCAAATCCTTTTTGGCAGCACTAGACAAAACTGGTATATATGGATGTACTCAAAATGGCATTAAAAGTATTTAAAAATTCTTAAATCTGACTTGCCTAAAACTGCACAGACCCTGAAAAAGACAGATCAAGGTATTCAGGGTACATTAAATGTACATTCAGATTTTTTTTTTTAATGTTTTCTTTGTCCTTTTCATTCCTCTGTTCTGATCTAGCCTTGTTAACACATTCTCTTTTCCTCATTCACAGGGCGTGGTGAAATGGCTCCTCCAGTGAGACCGAGGCGCAGCATCTTTCTATCAATCCTTCTAGGAGAACACACCATTTACAAATTGGTCCTTCCAGATGGGACGCCAGAGTCTGTCAGTGAACTTGCACATCATATCAAGACTGAGTATAGACTACAAGGTGACATCACACTTCAATTAATGGATCCTAAGATTGAGGAAAGATTCACCGACTTGCTCTCGATATCAGATGTCCAGGACAGAAGTTCCATTAAGGTCCTCTGTAATTCAGCAGCTCCTCCAGTGAGGCTCAGAATGGTTCTATCTGCAGACCGGAGTTTTAGATGGAACATCCCAGAGAGGCCAGAATCTGTCAGTAAACTTGCAGGGGAAATAATGGAACGTTATGGAATACAAGGAGAAGGACACATCAGGCTTCGAATTAAGCATCACATTGACAATGAGAAAGAATTCACCAATTTGCTCTCGATATCAGATGTCCAGGACCTTAGTACCATCAGGGTCATCTACAGTAGTACCGTAAGTTCAGTTGCACCTGCCCAGCCAGGTGGCTCCGTGGCCCCTCGTTTGTCTGGTGTTACAGGCATATTGTCTGCCCACGTCTGCCCATATTGTCGGCCCTGGTGCAATGGATGGCCCGCTGTCTTCCAAGTGCCCCAGTTCTCTTATGTGGTTCGAAGGGAGCTGAACTTGGCCGATGCTGCTTTCAAACAAAACAGAACTTTGTTGATTCCTAGTTCTCGACTTCAAAGTGAAATTCTTGCTGAATTAGTTAAAAAGATCATCCAGCACAAAGTGCACCTCGTTGATAATGAGATTGAGGATGTAGCAAAGGCTCTTGTTTCAACACATCCATGTTTGAAAGAGAGTGCTTCAGCCACTGGATATGGAATATGGGAGACACGCTTGAAGAATAAACTCCTTAACTACCGAAATAAGCTCAGGCAGCTTGGATGCCCAGAACTTAAAGTGAATGCCCAAAAACGCAAACCTGATGGCAAAAAATGCAGTCCTTTTTTTGGTGTGAAGAGGCCCAAAAAAGCTGAAGTGTCTTTTTGTCCCGACTATCGACCTGGAGAAACGGCACAGACCCTAGAGAAGATCAGAGTGGACCTCCTCTCTGAAGTAAAGAAAAGAAACAATGATGAAAACATGATGATGATGATGGACAAGACCTTTGCGCACAGAAGGCAAGAGGTAGTTCGAGAGGCACCCACGATAGACGATTTCCAAATGAGGTGGCCGGCTCTCTTCCATGTCCGTGAGGTAGGTGAATGGATGTGTGATGAACATCCTCTACACTTTTTGGAATATGTAGTGTACAGTGAATAATTACAGACTGCACTATATGCGGAAGGCCAGCGACCTTTGTTGGCGCTCTTGCATACAGTGGCATTTCTTTGCAAGAAGCTATAGATAAACACGCATGCATTTAAAACTAAAGTCTTGAAATGACAAAACATGTCGGTGACATAAGCCTTGTGTATCTTTGTTTATTTATGTGTAGTTGAATGCAGAGTTCAAAAGAATCACAACAATTGACTTGCAGTCAAAGTTCTTCTCAGAGCTGGACGCTCAGAGCTGGACACTTGCAAACCTGATGACAGTGTATGCCAAGAAAGGTGGAGCTCAAGGGAGAATGATCAACAGCATCATGGTGCCTATGAGCAAGGTATGGATAGCCTATTATTATAATATATATTATTAGGGACAAAATAATACATCACTTTGATTTGACTTCGGTATCGAGCCCGTCCAAAAAAGTGCATTAAAACCTTTTTCGTAGTATTGATTCCAAAAGGTAAACCTATCAGAACCCGAGATACAGATAAACTTAAGGCCGGCACATAAGAATTTAAGTCTGGGCCAGCACCATGTTTTCCCAATGCAATCTTACGGAAGCATTACTGTGTCTGCTTTTTATTTAAAGCCTGATTTAAGCAGTTGTTTTACCCCCCAGACTAAAGATGCACACACACAGTCACACACACACACACACACACACACACACACACACACACACACACGCATACACTTATATACCCTATATAATTAGTATACTTAGATACTGTATAAAGATTGTATTTTCCATACTCCAAAAGAATCAGCTTGAACTGTTTTTTAAATTGTAATATATTTTTACAATTTCATCAATGGCATCACTAGCAAATATGCACATGCTCTTCAGAGCCAACATTTGAACCTGTGTGTGTGTGTGTGTGTGTGTGTGTGTGTGTGTGTGTGTGTGTGTGCACTCAGACTGTCAACATTGATGTCAGAAGAGAATGTGTGCTCAGAGCTCTGTGTGCCTACATGAAAGAAGATCCAGACAAGTTGGTGAGGGAGTACACGGTATGTTAACGCACCTTTATTCCTCCAGGTTCCCAAGCACATGAACTTACATTTGAAACATACCTACTCGCCTGCAGCAGAGTCTGTGTAAGGAGTTAGCATCTCGTTACCTCTGTGTACACTCCTGACAGTATAAAGATGTGTTTGACATGTGTGTAAGGGGTTCTGGGGGAAGCTCTGGAGGGAGACACTAGTCTCTCTCTGGTGTGATGGAAATTAAGATGATTCCTGAGTCGGCATTGCCGTCCTGCACCTGCTTCTTCCTGATCGACATCAAAACATCAAGAATTCTATAACAAAATACGCACAATGCGTGTCGCATCGTGAACTTGTGGATCTTTATTTACAGGTAAGTTGACCCTAACCGGCTTAGTTGTTCAAGTAGCTGCTCACCATGGCTCAGTGAAAACAACTTAATATCATGATAGCTGTTTTACAGGATACTGTAAAAATGGCACATGCTATAAGAAATATGTATGTATTGCACATCAATGAAAATTCTGTCTTTGTGTGTTGATGCAGGACGTGGATGTTGAAAGCAGTCGAACGGCCATGGCAGACACGGCGTGTGGAATCTTTGTCATTCGAAACAAAGGTGCAGCGACGCCATACGACGCCCCTGTGGATGTTGGCATCATTCTGGACGGGGTGAGAGTGTTGAACGGGTTGGGAAGTGTGCCTTTTGCGGTGACAATGTTGCTTGCTCTTCTGTATGCTCTGAACCGGAGCTACCCTCCAGAGCTCAAGTACACTTTCGAAGCTCTGCAAGAGGTCATCATGGAACTCCATAGAGGCAGACTGTCCTGCCGAGTACAAAGTCTCAAAACATTGCTTTGTACCATTAGGCACAATAACACATGCTGTGCAGCCACCCTCTAGAGCCCACATTCAGAGACAGAGAGCAAGAGAGAGACATCTCTGCCAAATCTGTGACAGTGGTGCTGAAAAAGAACCCTGCATAATCTGACTGATTATTAATTACAAGCTACCCTACTTGATTGCCACTGCAAAAGCAACATTACCAAACTCCTGAGGAAATGTATCATTGTAAATTGTACTTGAACTTGAACCCACAATCTGTCCTTAAATACCCTATATGCAAAACAAGCTATAATGCTCAAAGAGTCACTCAACGACTCCTTTGATTTATATCCTAAAAATGAAAGTGTTTGAGACTTGTCCACTGCTGGTATAAACAAGCCACAGTATAATGAGAATCCATGTTGATCTCACATGTGATGTCATCTACATCAGAAGTTTGGCCCAATCTCTGGCCTCTATTGAGGTCTAAATAGTAAAAAACAAAACACACACATTTGTTGGGAGTTTCTTCCTTGGCGTACATGCACAAGAGAGTTTGCATTTAATCCATTAGGTTAGGCCACTGGTTCTCAATGTCGGGTTCAGGAACTACTACCAAATGCACACTTAGGTGTCAGTAAGGTGAGAGTTAAAATAACACTGAGGATTTTACAGTGCAGACTGGGGTCAAAAGGGTTGAGAACCAGTGCATTATTCGTGTCCAATATAAAATCTACAGTGTTAATGTACAGTAACTCGATCTAGAGCAGTGGTTCCCAAAGTGGGGTCCGGGGACCCCCAGGGGTACCTGAGGGAGTTCCAGGGGGGACCCATCTATTTTGTTCATGTTCATAAAGTGCTAAAGTGTTTAAAGCAGTGGTTCCCAATCTTTTTCATGTCAAGGACCCCCAAATTGACACTACTTAGCCCGTGGACCCCCATTTGAAAAGATATGCCAGGGACCCCCATAAGAGAAGACGTACACATTTAGACGTCTACATTTAGACGTACACATTTAGACGTATACATTTAGACGTCTACATTTAGACGTCTACATTTAAACGTATACATTTAGACGTATACATTTAGACAGTGTCCCCCTGAGTGCCTCCCCAGTGTCCCCCTGAGTGCCTCCCCAATGCCTCCCCAGTGCCTCCGACAGTGCCTGCCCAGTGTCCCCCAGTGTCCCCCAGTGTCTCCAATAGCAATACAAGAGCAATAATACAAATTAATCTTAATGTATTAACCTTATTAATTAATGAATCAAATTAATTAATTAATCAAAATTGTGGCCTGTGCCCAGCACCATGCCAAAGCTTTTTCCTGCAGGAAACACTGCTTGTGGTTGTAAATATATTGTTATCCGTGTTGCGAGGATGAGGGGGTACCTGGAAAAATATCTACCCCAAAAGGGGTACCTGGTCCAAAAAACACCTGATCTAGAGAGTCGGGGTCCATTTGGTTCCATCCTTTAACTGTCAGAGTTACAGACCCTTAACTTTACAAGGACCTTTCCAGACTGCTCTCCCCTGTTAAAAAAAAGTATGGCCAATTGGACATGCTTTGTTTTTAACTTGTGTGTTTCTGTGAGTTCGCCAGCACATGGAAACTACTGATTGCTGTTGGTAAGAACTAAGAAACAGTGTGCTGTATTTTGCGTGTCTTGCCAGTGCCAGGTCTTATTACTTAACTTGACCTGGAGGCGTGGTCAATGCTCTTTGGACACTCAGAATAGCCAAATGGCATTGATCACGCCTCCAGGTCTTAAGTTAAGTAATAAGACCTGGTACTTAAGACACGCAAAACACAGCCCCTTATCTCCATATTTTGTTCACAAAGAAATCTGAAAGCTCGAAACGCGGCGCAACACATTTTGAGATTGTAGCTCTGCTACTTTTTATGTTTTTGAATTTGAAAACTGAAAAGTAACAGTTTTGGATGTGTGGTTTCCATCCGACACAGTATGATGATTTTGTTCATCAGATACTGTTGCACTGTTACAGTGCTATAGGTTCAAGGTTTCTTTATTTTGTTTGTTTTTGTTTATCCGTTTCAATTGAGAAACTATTTTTCATTGTTGTATTTGGTGTTTAAGCAACTGCCAATGTAAAATATTGTATTCTTATACTATTACAATTTTATTGTAACATTTGTCTATTTAATTGTAATCACCAACTAAACAGGATGTGTCTACATCTTTGACCTCATAGATATAGAAACGTAGACTCCTGTTACGGATGTCGGGGCGCTGCAGTTCATGGAGCAACCTGTATCCGTTGCAGTCTTTCGTCTTATGGCAAATATTTCAATTTACAATTTAGGCATTTAGCAGACGTTCTTGATCCAGAGCGACTTACATTAAGCATGAACAAAAGCATGGCAATACATCCCATAGGCCTACATAAAAAGTAGTTATCATGAAACATGCATACCGGTAAGCTAAGAAATTAGAACGTAACAGTGGAATATCTATATAATGAAACTATACATACAGTATACATAAAATGCAATTCTAGTGCTGTCTACGTAACATGCTATAAGTCTGTATAAGTCTACATAAAATGCTATCTAAGGGGCTAGGGCAAGTGCTACGGGCCATGCAGGAGTCTGAAAAGGTGGGTTTTCAGACTACGGCAGAAGATTGGGAGTGAGGCTGCAGTTCTGATTGTAATGGGGAGTGCATTCCATAGTTTTGGAGCCAGAAGGGAGATCCACCAGACATGTTATGAGCTACCGTACTTTCTGTTAATAAGTTATGTGCAGGTGATCAGTGGTTCTCAACCTGTGGGTCTACAGATGACAGTTAAGTGACAATCTAAGGGAAATAATTGCATTGTGACACTTTGTGAGGTTGTAGATTGGCTATTTGGCTATTGTTGAATGTTTGGCGTATTTTAGCTATAGTACATTACTTATTTTTTATTATTGGTATCGTTATTCTAAGTAAGTTATTTGTCATATCTGACCTGTGCAATATTTGTTTGAGGAGCCTAAAATGGGGTGGCAGTGTGGCCCAGGTGGAGTGGCTGCTTTGGAACCGGAAGGTTCCCAGTTCGATCCCAAGCTCCCCCAGAGTTACTGTGTCCTTGAGCAAGACACTCACTGAACCCCTAATTGCTCCCGATGAGCAGGTTGGTGCCTTGCATGGTTTCCTCCGCCATCAGCATATGAATGTGTGTGTGAATGGGTGAATGTTATACACAAACTATGCAAAAAATGCACCATTTACCCTTATCACTTAGCCTCTTTCTGTATCAATCATTTAGCTTGGGACACCCTGGAACCCCCCATGAGGTTGAGAACCACTGATTTAGGGTACTGGTGTGAGAGCAGCAGGGGATAAACATACTGTTAAATAGAAAGTCTGCGCATAGTACACAGAAACATAATGAGCTCCTACGCTAAAAGCACAACAGCCATTTTCAACTTTATCTTACAATAAAGTTTAATGCAGGAAAGGTCCCTTCACATAAATTGTCACTACAGTACATTGTGGGTTATTTATTCTAAAGCAGAATCATTTGGCTTGGGGTCAGCTGGGGTCAGCTGGGTCAGCTGGAAGTGTTGGCTGAGGACCGGGATGCTTGGCGAACTCTTGCCGACGGCCTAAACCCCAGAAGGGGTAATAGGCGTAAGTAAAAGTAAGTAAGAATCATTTGGCAGTTGTATGAAAACATGGAACTAACCCAATTGTCATACCAATATATTTCATGGCTTAATGACATTCTTTAACAATATTTACATTGTGGTATAATAATAATCTGTAGTAAAGGCTGTTTATCCAATAAGTGCAATGGTTCTGCAATTCAGGCAGAGGGCAGTGTGTCTACAGAGTTTACACAAAGTACTACACAAGTTCATTCATCAACACCTGTCTGCGACGAAACACAGATCCGCTGGCCTAACCATCAGCAACAAAGAGCTGTGGCAACGCACCAACCAAAAACCTGCTGAGGAAGAGATCCTCAAAAGGCGTTGGAGATGGATTGGCCATATACTCTCCGTAAACCAGCCTCAAACACCACAAGGCAGTCCCTCAAGTGAAACCCCCAAGGGAAAAGAAAGAGAGGTCGGCCACGAAACACCTGGCGCAGAGACCTGGAGGCAGATGCAAAGAATATGGGCCAAACTTGGGGACAGCTGGAAGTGTTGGCTCAGGATCGAGATGCCTGGAGAACTCTTGTCGACTTCCTAAGCCCCAAAAGGGGTAATAGGCGTAATTTAATTTCATAATTATACCTTATGCCAAAACACTGATCAAGCATTATCTCCTGTCACAGATCAGTGTATGGAGTCTGGACCATTACAATTCAGGCAATGCTTCATTCAGTCCACATGGAATCATCACATACTGTAATACACAGCTGGTCTTTGAGTCAGTTCTCTTTTGTAGCTGTGCCCATAAAAAGTGTTTTTTTGAGTTGCCACTTCTGCCTTTAGTCAGGAAATTAAGAAAATAAATCTTAGAATAAATTCCTTACCAATTTGAGTCTTTGTGTTTGCAAAGGTGTCGATCTAGTAACACATCTCACAAAGACTGAAATTCAGTGTCCCTGCCTAGGGGAATCTGTGACAGCTGCTGAAAAATGGGGTACCCATAAAGGTATATTCAGTGATTTCACTTAATTCAAATATCACTTATTTTTTTGTTTTGTTGTGATAATCCTCCCTACTATAGAGTGTGCTGACCATAAGGAGTAACTCATTATCCCCAGTTAACCCCTGGGTTTTCCAAATCACCCAAATCACTGAATGCTCCTTTAACTTTTTGCAACAGGCAAACATTTCAATTTGTAATTCTGAATGTAGCATGTGATTGGTCAAACTTGGGGTTTTTCATGATTCTGAATCAAGAATCATTTGATGCAAGCATTTAATTGTTTTGCACGAAAAACAATCTCGGTCTAAAAATGTCCATAATAGCCACTTTTCCACGGAAAGCTATTTTGATTAAAGACTTTGAATCATTACCACAACGTTGAGAAGTCCATGTTTAGCATTGCTTCAGCTGAGCTAATGGCGCAGATGACCAGACGTTGAGCTCAGCAGCGGTTGCTATATGTTCCAACTTTGAACACAGGCATTAACTAGAAGTGTGGTTGCCGCAGTGTCTTACATATGCCCCTCCCACTAATATTGCCAGCCAATTACAATTTCAAGTCACACGTTAGATCATGTGTAAGTAATTCGGAGGGGATTTAACCCCCAAAATTCATGTTTTTGCGACAAACGGTAAAGGGCCCCAGCACGAAAAGCTACTACCGGTATATAGCTAGGCGGGAAATAGAGGTGATAGTTCAGTTTGTGATACAAGCATGAAATTTGGTACAGATGACCTTTATATGACCATAATCGATAATCAACCTCGGGCCACGCAAAATTCCTCCATTTTCCAAGATGGCCGCCAATTTGCAATTGGACCTATACGTTTTGGACTACACCAATTCGCGGGGCCTATAAAACTTAGAATTTCCACTAATTTTGGTATAAGATATGTCCTGGAGGTATTTCTACCAAGTGAGATAAAACAATAACATTAGGTTCCAATATGGCGGTATATTTTTCAAAATGGCTGCTGAGAAATTACATAAATGTACATCTGCTCATGGTTAATCCACAGTTGGCGATACAAGCATGAAATTTGGCACAGATGACCTTTATATGACCATAATCGATAATCAACCTCGGGCCACCAAAATTCCTCCATTTTCCAAGATGGCCGCCAGTTTGCAATTGGACAGCTAGGCGGGAATAGAGGTGATAGGTCAGTTGGTGATACAAGCATGAAATTTGGTACAGATGACCTTTATATGACCATAATCGATAATCAACCTCGGGCCACGCAAAATTCCTCCATTTTCCAAGATGGCCGCCAGTTTGCAATTTGGACATACGTTTTGGACTACAACAATTTGCGGGGTCTATAAAACTTAGAATGTCCCCTAATTTTGGTATAAGATATGTCCTGGAGGTATTTCTACTAAGTGAGATAACATTAGGTTCCAATATGGCGGCATATTTTTCAATATGACTCTTGGGAAACTACGTCTCCAACACTGAGCTTTGCCAGAAGGTTATCGTCCAGCAGGTTTTGGGCAATTCTCTGCAGCTTGGTAGTCATTGTGAGAGACATCGCTTCTCTCAGATTCTTCTTTGTGTCTGTCTGGTTACATATGAAACACTCTCCTGTCGTTTCATAATCAGCTTCTGCAGAAGTCTTATTAAGGCTGCTGCGAGTGAACTTAGCACACGGTACTTCACACTTCTCTTCTGATGACTTGGACTTCCTTTTTCTTTCCAATTTTGTTGCTTTAAACTTCAGTTTACATGAATCATGGTATGTGGCTTTGTTCCTCTCAAGTGTCAACTGAATTCCATCACCGTCATCAAGTCGCTTGGGGTCAAACATTATTGGCATGCAATTCAGTTCGTAAAACTGGGGAATATTGGTAGCCAATGTCACATAACCACTGCTAGTGGCATCAACTAGCTTCTCAACTGTAGAACGCTGGCACAAACAGCACAAATTCCAATAGGTTGTACTAGATGTACTGTTTTCCTGTGATGAACATGATGGCATTTCTGCCTGTGTGTCCATTGCAATTTCGTAGGCCGAGGGTTTATCCTTTTACCACCAATGAAAAAAAAGATACACTTTACAGTATGGGATACAACTGGGCTCAGATAATAACATGACTATCCTACCCCCAGTCCGATCATTCATCCAATGCTATTTAATTCCTGTGTGATCTGTACACCGTCCGAAAGACTAAAGCCCCGTCTTCCTTGGCTCGGCTCTCCCGCGCTGGCACATCCTGTCAATTCAGGTGCGGCTGTTTAAGTGTAATTTGGGGCAACCTAAACAACATTTAGGAAACTAGAAAAAATATTAATTAATAGCTAGCATTGAACCCCATGCTGAGTCTCACAGCTATAGTGTCAACCAGTGTGCCCTGGTAGTGCAATGACACTATACAATATTTAAAAATTGTCAATTGGGCTGGGAAGATTTTGAAAACCTGTCAGCCATCTTGAAATATTCAGGAATTCTGCGTGGCCCAAGGTTGATTATGAATTAGGGTGGTATAAAAGTGATCTGTGACAAATGTTTATATCACCAACTGTGCATTAACCATGAACAGTACATTTATGCAATATACCGGCAGCCATATTTGAAAAAATGCCGCCATATTGGAACCCAATATATATATTCTTTATTGTACTTAGTAGAAATACCTCCAGAACATATTCTCTTATATCAAATTGTGGGGAAATAAAATATTTACAGCCCCAGCAAGGTCATATAGTCCAAAACGTATTTACAGTTGCAGCCATTTTTAAAACTGGCGGGCCACCTTGAAAGAATTGGAATTCTGCGTGGCCCTAGGTTGATTATCGATTAGGGACATATGAAGGACATCTGTGCCAAGTTTCATGCTTGTATCACCAACTGTGGATTAACCATGAGCAGATGTACATTTATGCAATTTCTCAGCAGCCATATTGAAAAATATGCCGCCATATTGGAACCTAATGTTATTGTTTTATCTCACTTGGTAGAAATACCTCCAGGACATATCTTATACCAAAATTAGGGGAAATTCTAAGTTTTATAGACCCCGCCAATTTGGTGTAGTCCAAAACGTATGTCCAATTGCAAACTGGCGGCCATCTTGGAAAATGGAGGAATATTGCGTGGCCCGAGGTTGATTATCGATTATGGTCATATAAAGGTAATCTGTGCCAATTTTCATGCTTGTATCGCCAACTGTGGATTAACCATGAGCAGATGTACATTTATGCAATTTCTGGCGGCCATCTTGGAAAATGGAGGAATTTTGCGTGGCCCGAGGTTGATTATCGATTATGGTCATATAAAGGTCATCTGTACCAAATTTCATGCTTGTATCACCAACTGACCTATCACCTCTATTCCCGCCTAGCTGTCCAATTGCAAACTGGCGGCCATCTTGGAAAATGGAGGAATTTTGCGTGGCCCGAGGTTGATTATCGATTATGGTCATATAAAGGTCATCTGTGCCAAATTTCATGCTTGTATCGCCAACTGTGGATTAACCATGAGCAGATGTACATTTATGCAATTTCTGGCGGCCATCTTGGAAAATGGAGGAATTTTGCGTGGCCCGAGGTTGATTATCGATTATGGTCATATAAAGGTCATCTGTACCAAATTTCATGCTTGTATCACCAACGGAACTATCACCTTTATTCCCGCCTAGCTAATAGTCTAAAACGTATTTACAGTTGCAGCCATTTTTAAAACTGGCTGGCCACCTTGAAAAAATTGGAATTCTGCGTGGCCCGAGGTTGATTATCGATTAGGGACATATGAAGGACATCTGTACCAAATTTCATGCTTGTATCACCAACTGAACTATCATGCATTGAAAACAGCAATTTCCCGCCTAGCTAATACGGCCTGTTTTGAAGCCGAATATACAAAAGATATTTTGACACTACTTTTCTTTCACTTAAAAGAGGAAACTGATGACAAAAAGAGAGAACTATGACTCATTTCGACTTCATGTTGACATATCCGTGGTGCAGTAGATCATATCATGCATGGAGATGCGGTCCGGTCCCATTTAGACCTGAAGACATTTCTGCAAATGTCAGTTTTCTGAAAAGCCTATGTTTCTATGTCAGTCATTCTTAAAGTTTTTCATGTCAAGGACCCCAAAAATATATGTAATTGAAAATATGAAAATATGTTGTTCCAGGGACCCCCCCATGAAGCAAAGATTGAGTTAAAAACGATCGCTCTGTCAGAATATATATATTCAAAGATTTGCACCACATTTTCACGAATTTTCAAAAATAGCAGACCTACAAGCTCGTAGCGTGGCACTCGGTGCCTCGTTATGAGCTTGTAGATCTGCTATTTTTCAATAGCTAAAGTATAACATACATCTTATAACACCAATATACTACAGTACTATGCTGCATGAATAAACATACAATTTGATAGCATACAGTAGAATAGATCACCCAGGTTTTATGTTTTTTCAATCCCCATGCGTGTGCGTGCGTGTATGTATAAGTGTTGCAACACTTAAAACTGTAGAATATGAACTTTTTTGGACCAGGTACCCCTTTTGGGGTAGATATTTTTCCAGGTACCCCCTCATCCTCGCAACACGGATAACAATATATTTACAACCACAAGCAGTGTTTCCTGCAGGAAAAAGCTTTGGCATGGTGCTGGGCACAGGCCGCAATTTTGATTAATTCATTAATTTGATTAATTAATTAATAAGATTAATACATTAAGATTAATTTGTATTATTGCTCTTGTATTGCTATTGGAGACACTGGGGGGACACTGGGCAGGCACTGAGGAGGCACTGGGGAGACACTCAGGGGCACACTGGGGAGGCACTGGGGAGGCACTCAGGGGGACACTGGGGAGGCACTCAGGGGCACACTGGGGAGGCACTCAGGGGGACACTGGGGAGGCACTCAGGGGGACACTGTCTAAATGTATACGTCTAAATGTAGACGTCTAAATCTAGACGTCTAAATGTATACAGACGTCTAAATGTATACAGACGTCTAAATGTAGACGTCTAAATGTGTACGTCTAAATGTGTACGTCTAAATGTAGACGTGTAAATGTGTACGTCTTCTCTTATGGGGGTCCCTGGCATATCTTTTCAAATGGGGGTCCACGGGCTAAGTAGTGTCAATTTGGGGGTCCTTGACATGAAAAAGTTTGGGAACCACTGCTTTAAACACTTTAGCACTTTATGAACATGAACAAAATAGATGGGTCCCCCCTGGAACTCCCTCAGGTACCCCTGGGGGTCCCCGGACCCCACTTTGGGAACCACTGGTATATCGTATCGATATCGCAATATTTGGCATAAATACAGAGATTTTAAATACGGAAGTTTACGGAATGTATTGTAGTCGATAAGGCTCGCGTGAGTACATAACCACGTGACCGGGCTGTTTTCTGCCCCCTCAATGTCGCAACTCTGTCTATACTCTATGGCTCTGTTGTAATCCAAACGTACTAGTGTGTGGGAATAGGGATAGGGTGGCCTGGCTGGGTGTATGACTTGACTACCGCGGCCTCAATGATTCAGCCCTGCAGCCCTGCTGTGAGATATGATCTGGACAACAGATGTCAATATGAAGTTGAGGATAACATTGACCACTTCTGTGTCTTAGTCATACTTCTCTCTCCTTTCTTTTGTAATCTTTTTTTGTCATCAGACGGACAGCTTGGTCATATACTTCTCTCTTTGTTGACGTTTTGTCATTATTACAGAGGTTACAAAACAAAATAGTAAACAAGCTCTTGACTGAGATTCAGTTTGTTCATTGTTTGTGTCTTTTGTGTCTCACACAAATATAATCTGTACGGAGCTGACATACTGCTCAGCTCAGCTCACCTCACTGCTCTTCCATGGTCCGAACCAAGAGAGCAGAGCTCTGGGCCAGAGCTGAGTTCTGAGTCTGACAGGTGCTCCAGTAGGCTCCAGCAGGATACTGCCTCTTCTGGGACGAGATGGAACTCTGAGCTGGGTCGGACAAGGAGCTTTGGGACAAGAGAGGCTGATTATATCCGTGCCCGGGGAGAGCAAAGACTGGGAGAGTCGGAGCCAACGTGTAGGGTGAAGATGGGATGCTTATTAGACCTCCACAGGGGTAACGTTGATGGCATCTGTGGAAGAAAGACTTGTTGAATGTTTGAGTGGTCTGCATAGTTTGTTTGATTGAAGTATTTATTAACAGTATGTAGAATAGGTACATTTCAACCACAACTCGATACAAAAACTGTTAACTGTGGACGACACCATAAAGCATTACACTTGGTTTCACTTGTTCTCATTTGAGCAGAGTGCAACTATCGATTATCGTCTCAGCGATTATTGTAGGCCTTTTAGTTAGGCTACTTTTTGGATTATTAAACTGATCGAGAATAGTCAGTTTTTATTTATTTAACTAACTAAATTCTAATAGATCAACTAAATAAGTTATTCTGATTAACCACTTCCAAGTTTATAACTTGTCATGTGGCACAAACATAGCCAATCTACGAGCTTACAACTGTCTATCATGCTATTTTGGGTCTTTTTTTAAATCAAAGTATTAATCAAACTTGATTTGATTTTTTCCTAATTGATTAAATTGATTACTTTGATTAACTATTGCACCCCTAGATGTGTTAAAGTGAGGTGAGTTCTGACCTGCAGATAGTTTTGCAGATGTCACCCAGCTCCAGGTCATGGTCATCCCACAGGGATGTGTTGTTGTTGTTGTTGTTGTTGTTATTGTTGTTCCTGCCTTTATTGCTGCAGCGGGACGCGCTCTGCTGCTGCTGTTGCTCCACCCTCTCCTCCCACTGCTGAAAACCGGCCTCCCTGGTGCCAGAAAACACCATTAGAAAACATGCATCACGGTATCTGTTCTGTTCTGTTCTGTCTTTAGCTCTGACATGTTAAATGAACACTGAGGATCATTTTACAGTGTAGATTGGAGTACCAGGGATAAAAAAAAAAAAAAAGTAATTTCAAACCAAATCCTAATGCATATCAAACTACAGCTCCTTGAAATGAAAAAGGCTGCTCTAACCCTAAAGGTCAATTTATGCATCACACAACCTAAGGTTTAGATAGCATGATATTTAGAATGATTCTAGGTTAATTGTTTACTTGGTATCCTCTAGTTTCTATAGTTTCAATGTGCAGATTATTTGTATTGATAGTATAGTACATTGTTTGGACTGCACTGAGGCTAGGTTCTAGGAAGTTTACTAACGCGCTACACTAGCCTGGCTCCAGCCCTGAATCGCTAGCCACATCCATTAAATGTTCTGTGAAACTAAATGAAAATTCAGACTGTATTAGACTAACACTAGGCCTATACACTTTCTCTCTGCAAGATCTGCATTTGATGTATGTTTAGTTGCTTACTTTTCTTATTGTAAGTCACTCTGGATAATGAGTGTGAGTAGAGAGTACGCAGCATTTTATGAAGCGTCAGCAACCATACATTTTTCCAGGAATCAGCAACATATTTTTTTGTAGTTTTCACGTCACTTTCACCGTGCAACACGTCGCTCGACACTTATCCCTCAAAGCATGAATTGACTACTCTCTCTGTTCTTCCAAATGGCGTGAATGTCACTGACCTCTCCTGATGTCTCTTTTTTCCACGGTTGAGACAGTCCACCACGCAGCATGTGATGAAGGCCATGGACATGAGCAGGATGATGGCAGAGCTCACAATGGATGCCACCACAGCCAGATGGAAACCATAGTCCTCATGCCTGGATAGTGCTGGAGAGAGTGTGAGAGACAGGTAAAGAGAGAGAGAGAGAGACAGACAAGCAAGAGAAGAGAGACGGAAAGAGACAACGACAAAGAGACATTGGGAGAGAGCGACAAAGAGAGAGTGCAAGAGATTAAGACAGATTAAAACTATTTTGGTACTGAAATATAATAAGACGACACTCACTTTAAAAAAATCAGACCAGTCTGAAGCAAGTGGTGCAACAGCACCCCCTATTGGTACTCGTAGTCCCATAAGGACAAAGCTGTTCCTTGGAGTGGTTGCACCCACTCAAAAAGACAATAGCTTCTAAATTAGATCTCTCTTCAATCATTAGCATTATTATTTGCCTTTAATGACATCTTTTGTCAAACGGTAAATGGGTTTCGTTCTAAATGCATTCCATTTAAAATGAGGACATGAACTCTTGCGAGTCAGTACACATCTACATGATTGACCACAAGTTTCTATATATGAATACATATTTTCAAAATAATGGGGACTTCAATCTTCTTGTAAATTAATTCTGCATGTTCATCTAATTTGCCCCATGCACTTGACTTTGGTAATAAAGAATGTTGAAGACGGTGTCACGGCTTGAGAGCATTGTTCTAATGTGCACATTGAAGATTATGATTATTTTTGAAATAAGTACACAAATTTAAATTACAGTAGTGCTCAAAATGTGATGATTAAAAGTACTAAAGTATTGGCTTAAAAATAGACAGTACAGTACCAAAGTAAAAGCACCTCAGAATTGTACTTTAAGTACATTACTTATTTAGGTTCAAGGTGCACTTTATTTGTCATTTCACATGTTTGCACATATAAAATTAAAATCATACTCCTATCAGTAAAAGAAGAATAAGCATACAATCCTAAAGTGCAGTGCATTAAAACTGAGCAGCATATTAAGACATATTAAGTTACCACTGGTTCTACTTACGTTTACAGTAAGTCTCCCCCTTCCACTGGGTGACGTTGGGACCCATGACGACACACTCCATGTGCCCTCCCATCAGCCTGTGTCTGGCCGGGCACTGGAGTGAGATCACTGTACCCACACCGGTGCCATCGCCCCGGACGATCCTCTGGATGCCCAGGGCTGGCAGAGGCACCGGCGTGCACTGAGCTGCAGAAACACCTTAAAGACAAGATGGATGAATTGGTGACTAAGGGCCGATTCATACTCCTATTTTACTGCTGTTTCGGCGCTGAAGTGCCGAAATGATTTCGGCTTGTCAGACATTTTCAGTAGCACCGAAGAGACGACTTTAGGACGGTACCCTACCCGCCCCCCCCCCCCCGAACCTCAAATGACGTCACATTGTAGGCTCTACAGAGCCGAACCGACTTTTATTCGGCTCTAAAATAGGAGTATGAATCGGCCCTAAGCCTGTCAAAATGATTACATAATTGCCTAATCACAATTAATTGAGATGATCTCAATTATTATTATGTGGAAATAGCACAATACAACACGTGCTCTTGTAGATCGGCCATTTCCACTATTTCTAAACTATGTTTGCGTATAGCTTTATTAAAATTTTCCTATTTTGGCCATTATACTGTACTATTTATTTTTATTAATGGTATCGGTCATTGTCAGTCATTTCTTTGTAAGTTATTTGTCATCTGGCCCGTGCAATGTTTGTTTTATAAAGCCTAATGACAAACAGAAAATGTTCAACGGAAAAACGGAAAAACACAATTAAATCGTTGATCGCAAATATTTGTATGACAATTAATTGTCAAGTAATGACATAATCGTGACAGCCCTAATGTGAATTGGTGGCTGATATTCAGTTTATCTCAGTAGACAGACAGGCAGGCAGACAGCACAACATGTTTAAAATGTGTCAATTGAAAAGGCGTAGAAGCTACTTCCAATGAAATACTGTAGATTGATACATACTGCATTTGTACTTACCGGTATATTAACTATATCTATCAAATGGACAGAAAGCAAGCTGTGGTCATTTGAGTGCAAATGTGTGTGTATTGAGGACCATTTTTATTTTTTCTTATTATTTTATTTTCTGCATGTCTTTATAGTTTTTAGTTTTACAAAAAAAAATGGATGCAAGTATGGTGGTGGTGCCCCACTTTGTATCTTGACCACTTTATACACAGTTAGCTATACACATAGGCAATGTTCAATAGCATTGATTTATTTTATTTTATAAATAAATGCTATTGAACACCCTTTACGTCTGTGTGTTGGTTAAAAAAATATTGAACCAATGGAAAGTATTAAAAGGTCCCTGGATCCTCAAACTATCTGCCAAAGCAGCTAACTCCACCCGTTTAGCCATCTTTTTTTTTCTTTTCTATAAATATGTGCTATTGAACATCCTTTCTTCTCTATAGGTATTTTCTAACTCTTCTATTCCTGTAACTGCAATGTTGAGAACTCACACACACAATTTACACCTATAATCACGTGATGTGACAATAAAGCTGGTTCAGATTCTGATTGTAGAAATGGATGGATACAAGTGTTTTTGTTGAGAGTTTGTTGTTTTAGATGCATTGGTGAATTCCCAGTTCCCACCCCTGCATTAATGCAGGATGTAGGGGCATGTGTGTAGAGGTTATGTAGGGAGTATGTCGAGGTTAATTAGAGGGTATTTAGGGGGAGCATGTACTGTAGGTGGGATGTAGGGGGTATAGGCAGGACAGGGGGCCGGCCAACATTGAGTGACAAAAACAGTTTGCTACATCTAATGCTCATGTTATCAAAGGAAATGTGATAAATCGTCAAACAAAACACCTTTGAGGAAGTACACGGGCCATCTGGAGCTCTGTTTCTGTCTGGAGCAACTGCTCATCATAGAGCACAGCGCGCTCAGCACATCTCTGTACATGATGAATGGTTCTGACACGCTGCTAGGAATTTATGTCAGTAAATACTGACGTCTGTTTGAGGAAGGGAAATGTTTTATTTATTCGTTTTTATGCCACAATTTTGTAACCCATTTGTCACACGGTGCCAATTGCCTAAGCTGTAATACTGGACGTTACTCTCCCTCTGCCAACCTGGGGAGAGCCCCAAACTGAGATCATGCATGAGGAGTGAGGAGACCATTTTCTTATCACCTGACAACAGTGTGCAGTATAGTTCTTCACCTGCTGTGTGATCTCTCACCCCCCCCCCCTACGGCATTGCAATACAGCGTGCTCTGAAAGGTGCATTTGAATTATCACAAACCATATCAAATATAAGCGGAACTGAAAGTGTGTGCTGCAGTAGCCTATACATATCACCATGTTCAGTCCAATGTCATCAGCTATGGATTGAACGGAAATGCAAATCAAAGAAACCTGAAGAATGAGGGGGCTGTTGGCTATTAGTAGCAATTAATAATTGTAGGCATTATGTCGGGAAGTCAAATTACACAAATAAAACAACTAACACCTTATGGCCCATGAAATAGTTTCCTTTTACAAACCATGTTCATGTTGTTCTTTGCTTCTTTACTTAGTAAATTGTCAACTATTGGTTTTCTGTAGGCCTGCTCTGTCTCTACCCCCACCCCTCCCCAACACATGGTAGGCCTACTGTGTTTACACACATATTGTAGGCTACTCAAAGCACAATGGAAATATAATCTCTTAAGCTTGTTTGTGGTTTATGCTTCTGAGTTCTGACAGATTTGTACAAATATACATTCATGCATAATGCAGTTTTTTTCTTTTTTTGAATAGGCCTACAAACTTTGAAATGTGTAATATTGTAATAGCTTGTGTAGTCAGCAGCCCCCAAAAAGGTCTATTACACACTTTGGTGTAGGCAGTAGACTACTGTGCACTTATAAGTTATAAAACTGATGGGTTTAGGAAAGTAAATTCCTCTCCATAAACCCAGAAAAAGCAGAGCTGTGTGAAATCAATTCCTACCTGAATTGTTGTGGGCGCTGTTGACATTTTCGCTTCTAGAAACATTCCTGGACATATCTGCTACCGAGGCTGTCGCTGGTGAAGACATGTCGGTCTCACTGTGCGTAAAGCGAAGATGCAGCTTGGAGGATCAGACAGACACCCTCGTGTGCGGTGTTTTATCACTTCCTCTGTTGTCCATGGCTTGCTTCCTTTTCTGTCATGCACTCTGTACACAGCGTCTCTGCACCTAAGCTCTGCACTGCCTGTGTGTGCGTGCCTTCCCTGAGTCCCTGACTGTGCGCGCACAGCAGCGCAGCGCAGACAGAGAGACGAGTTTACTGACATCTTCAGGGAACACTCTGCCAAGCATCAGATGGGCCGTGCTAAAAGCCGTATGGATGCTGCGCCACGCCGAACGACCCCAACTCTTGGAGGAATAATTATGCCACAATAGCTGGTCACCTAGCAGTTGATTGGTGAATATTGCAGTGTACAGTGTAAATCAAACCAAATCAAAGTTTATTTATATAGCACATTTACATTGACCGAAGACAAACCAGTGTTGAACAAGATCATGTAAAAAATAAAAACTCAAAAGCACCAGGAGACATCTGCTGAATGCCCAAAGGTGCCTTGGCGTAATGGTGTGGAGCGCTTGACCCGTTGCCTCTGCTACAGACAGTTGGCCGGTTCAAGTCCCGTGTCATGACATCAAGGCGCGCTTGGTCGAGTTCCATCTTCGTCCTTTTTTTGTTCCAAGTGTTTCAACAATGTTGCAACTTCCGGGCCACCGATTGGCCGGTGCCCGGATCGTGCAGGCTACCATTGGCTGGTTCCAACTGGGGTTCCAACCCAGGAGCCAATGGGGGCATGGTCCCGCCCCTACCTCTCAGTAATTCCAAAACAGCACGGCGGCGGCCATCTTGTTACAGTGTGCGGTGGATGGAGGTATTCATAATTTTAATAAATCGTACAAGGTGTTTGGAAAATATTGGTGAAAGGCACCGTGGCGTCAACCAGGTCTCACCAAGGAATCGACTTTAATTTGGAACATTTTTGGTTCATTTTGGCATAGACATGGACATTGCAGCATATGTTAGCATTAGCTGCAATGGGTTCTTCTCATTATTGCGAACGCAGTGATTGCGAACTCAGTGAGCACTTACTATGAGACCTAGCAGATCATGTCTGTCTGTCTGTCTGTGTGTGTGTGTGTGTGTCTGTCCCGCTATCCAAATATGGAGTGTGTTGCATCAGCAATCACTCAGCTCCATATATGGCCACAAAAGGGGCCAGGTCCACTCAGCTCCATATATGGGCACAAAATGTGAAAATTATGTAATATGAGCCAGATTGTAGATTGGCTATTTTAGTATTTTTCTTGTTTTATTTATTTAACTGTCTAGGCCTATTCACATGCAATGAACTCAAGTGTCACAAAGCAAAGCAACACGAAAAGCGATGGTAATAGTACTATTAGCCAGCTTCTGCTGACCTATATGGGGTGCGAGGCCCTGCATTGCTCAATAACCTGCTTTGATGACACTTTTGTCCTTTTGTATGTTTAAATCAAATGTCAAATTATAGTTCAAAGACACCAAGAAGATAGTCTGTGATTACAATATCAATTTAATATGTATTACCCATTTCTTGTTTCCTGTTTTCCACTTTATTGTGATTTTAAATGATCCTTCACCTGACTGTGGACCAGCCAAGTGTCTCTGACATTAGCTCCGAGCCTTTCTCTTCACCGTCCAATGGCTGCCATCAGTCTCCGTCCACTCATCATCCGCCAGCCTACCTGCTGCCTCCTCCTCCTCCTCCTCTTCCTCCTCCTCTTCCTCCCCCTATCCAGCTCATCGCCCCTGGACTTCAGCCCATCGCCCCCCAGCTCCATGCGGCGAATCTGACGATGAGAGCGCCCCTCACTTCACATTGTTGGGATTCTTCAGTGGTGCAATTATATATACGCACGCATGTTTCATGATAAATGCTTTTATGTGATGTATTCCCATGCTTTTGTTCTTGCTTAATGTAAGTCACTCTGGATTAAGAGCGTCTGCTAAATGCCTAAATTGTAAAATTGTAAATTGTCCCCTTGCGCGCAGGGTCCGGCCCATTCCTCTCTGTTATGTCATATGACGAGCATTTAACTTTTAATATCACAATTATTGTAGCTAATCTAACTGAATCTGGAAGTATTCCTTTATTAAATGATTCTTCATAGTCTGGAATTGTAACTGATCAATTTTCTTTTGTGACTTTCGCCTTTATTTTATATGGAGGGACAGTCAGTGGTGTAAACTTTATTTATATAGCACATTTCATACATAAAATGCAACTCTGTCACATTCTGTCTCTCCCTCAGTCTCCACACTGGCCTCCCATATCCCATTCCAGCACACCCAGTTCCATTTACACACCTGTCAACTACCTAATCAGCCCAGCAGTGAACACTTCTCCAATCAACCTGCTCACTATAAAACTGGACTCAGTACAAACACTCATTGTCAGTTCATAACCTGTGTCACAGATGTCCTGCCTGTTCATGTGTTGACTTTGATGTCATTCTGATTCATGCCTGATTCCTACCTGCATTCCCCTGTGTAAGATATCTCGTAATTCTTTATTAAATACTTTATTATTATACTCTAGTTTGTTGTGACTTTGCTCCTGGGTTCAACTCTGTCTGCATCCTTGACAACTAAAGTACTTCACATATTAAACTTTATTTATATAGCACATGTCATACATAAAATGCAACTCAAAGTACTTCAAATGAAAATAAAATAAAAAATAACAAGCAGCGGAATGCCAGGAACAAAAAGTAGGTCAATCTACAATTAGCAAATAAAAATAGCAATACAAAACTAAAACATTAGAAATGGTAAGGAAATTTGTATTGGATAATACATTTTAAATTGATATTATTAGATATTCAACTTTATTGACATTTATAATTAAATTGGTGTCTTTACACTGTAGAATCCATTGTTGTTTGTTTCTGTTGCTTAACTCTGTTGCTTTAACTACATATAAGTGTCTATTTGTTTGTCTCTAAATGTTTTGATGAATTGAACAATGCCCTTTGTTCAATTCATGCCATACTATAGCACGCCGTTTTTCATCATTTTTGAGGATTTGAAGAAAATTCAAAATTTCAAAAAACATGGGTTATAGCCCATCGTTTTTTGAATTTTTGAAAAAAATGTTATCCTCATTTTTCATCATTTTTGAACATGGGCTATAGCCCCTACCGTACGGCATACTATAGCACGCCGTTTTTCATCATTTTTGAGGATTTGAAGAAAATTCAAAATTTAAAAAAACATGGGTTATAGCCCATTGTTTTTTGATTTTTTGAAAAGAAAATTATCCTCATTTTTCATCATTTTTGAACATGGGCTATAGCCCCTACCGTACGGCATACTATAGCACGCCGTTTTTCATCATTTTTGAGGATTTGAAGAAAATAAAAAATTTCAAAAAACATGGGTTATAGCCCATTGTTTTTGAATTTTTGAAAAAAATGTTATCCTCATTTTTCATCATTTTTGAACATGGGCTATAGCTCCTACCGTACGGCATACTATAGCACACCGTTTTTCATCATTTTTGAGGATTTGAAGAAAATTCAAAATTTCAAAAAACATGGGTTATAGCCCATCGTTTTTTGAATTTTTGAAAAAAATGTTATCCTCATTTTTCATCATTTTTGAACATGGGCTATAGCCCCTACCGTACGGCATACTATAGCACGCCGTTTTTCATCATTTTTGAGGATTTGAAGAAAATTCAAAATTTCAAAAAACATGGGTTATAGCCCATTGTTTTTGAATTTTTGAAAAAAATGTTATCCTCATTTTTCATCATTTTTGAACATGGGCTATAGCCCCTACCGTACGGCATACTATAGCACGCCGTTTTTCAGCATTTTTGAGGATTTGAAGAAAATTCAAAATTTCAAAAAACATGGGTTATAGCCCATTGTTTTTTGAATTTTTGAAAAAAATGTTATCCTCATTTTTCATCATTTTTGAACATGGGCTATAGCCCCTACCGTACGGCATACTATAGCACGCCGTTTTTCATCATTTTTGAGGATTTGAAGAAAATTCAAAATTTCAAAAAACATGGGTTATAGCCCATCGTTTTTTGAATTTTTGAAAAAAAAATTATCCTCATTTTTCATCATTTTTGAACATGGGCTATAGCCCCTACCGTACGGCATACTATAGCACGCCGTTTTTCATAATTTTTTGAGGATTTGAAGAAAATTCAAAATTTCAAAAAACATGGGTTATAGCCCATCGTTTTTTGAATTTTTGAAAAAAATGTTATCCTCATTTTTCATCATTTTTGAACATGGGCTATAGCCCCTACCGTACGGCATACTATAGCACGCCGTTTTTCATCATTTTTGAGGATTTGAAGAAAATTCAAAATTTCAAAAAACATGGGTTATAGCCCATTGTTTTTGAATTTTTGAAAAAAATGTTATCCTCATTTTTCATCATTTTTGAACATGGGCTATAGCCCCTACCGTACGGCATACTATAGCACGCCGTTTTTCATCATTTTTGAGGATTTGAAGAAAATTCAAAATTTCAAAAAACATGGGTTATAGCCATCGTTTTTTGAATTTTTGAAAAAAAAATTATCCTAATTTTTCATCATTTTTGAACATGGGCTATAGCCCCTACCGTACGGCATACTATAGCACGACGTTTTTCATCATTTTTGAGGATTTGAAGAAAATTCAAAATTTCAAAAAACATGGGTTATAGCCCATCGTTTTTTGAATTTTTGAAAAAAATGTTATCCTCATTTTTCATCATTTTTGAACATGGGCTATAGCCCCTACCGTACGGCATACTATAGCACGCCGTTTTTCATCATTTTTGAGGATTTGAAGAAAATTCAAAATTTCAAAAAACATGGGTTATAGCCCATTGTTTTTTGAATTTTTGAAAAAAATGTTATCCTCATTTTTCATCATTTTTGAACATGGGCTATAGCCCCTACCGTACGGCATACTATAGCACGCCGTTTTTCATCATTTTTGAGGATTTGAAGAAAATTCAAAATTTCAAGAAACATGGGTTATAGCCCATCGTTTTTTGAATTTTTGAAAAAAATGTTATCCTCATTTTTCATCATTTTTGAACATGGGCTATAGCCCCTACCGTACGGCATACTATAGCACGCCGTTTTTCATCATTTTTGAGGATTTGAAGAAAATTCAAAATTTCAAAAAACATGGGTTATAGCCCATCGTTTTTTGAATTTTTGAAAAAAATGTTATCCTCATTTTTCATCATTTTTGAACATGGGCTATAGCCCCTACCGTACGGCATACTATAGCACGCCGTTTTTCATCATTTTTGAGGATTTGAAGAAAATTCAAAATTTCAAAAAACATGGGTTATAGCCCATCGTTTTTTGAATTTTTGAAAAAAATGTTATCCTCATTTTTCATCATTTTTGAACATGGGCTATAGCCCCTACCGTACGGCATACTATAGCACGCCGTTTTTCATCATTTTTGAGGATTTGAAGAAAATTCAAAATTTCAAAAAACATGGGTTATAGCCCATTGTTTTTTGAATTTTTGAAAAAAATGTTATCCTCATTTTTCATCATTTTTGAACATGGGCTATAGCCCCTACCGTACGGCATACTATAGCACGCCGTTTTTCATCATTTTTGAGGATTTGAAGAAAATTCAAAATTTCAAAAAACATGGGTTATAGCCCATCGTTTTTTGAATTTTTGAAAAAAATGTTATCCTCATTTTTCATCATTTTTGAACATGGGCTATAGCCCCTACCGTACGGCATACTATAGCACGCCGTTTTTCATAATTTTTGAGGATTTGAAGAAAATTCAAAATTTCAAAAAACATGGGTTATAGCCCATCGTTTTTTGAATTTTTGAAAAAGAAATTATCCTCATTTTTCATCATTTTTGAACATGGGCTATAGCCCCTACCGTACGGCATACTATAGCACGCCGTTTTTCATCATTTTTGAGGATTTGAAGAAAATTCAAAATTTCAAAAAACATGGGTTATAGCCCATCGTTTTTTGAATTTTTGAAAAAAATGTTATCCTCATTTTTCATCATTTTTGAACATGGGCTATAGCCCCTACCGTACGGCATACTATAGCACGCCGTTTTTCATCATTTTTGAGGATTTGAAGAAAATTCAAAATTTAAAAAAACATGGGTTATAGCCCATCGTTTTTGAATTTTTGAAAAAAATGTTATCCTCATTTTTCATCATTTTTGAACATGGGCTATAGCCCCTACCGTACGGCATACTATAGCACGCCGTTTTTCATCATTTTTGAGGATTTGAAGAAAATTCAAAATTTCAAAAAACATGGGTTATAGCCCATCGTTTTTTGAATTTTTGAAAAAAATGTTATCCTCATTTTTCATCATTTTTGAACATGGGCTATAGCCCCTACCGTACGGCATACTATAGCACGCCGTTTTTCATCATTTTTGAGGATTTGAAGAAACTTCAAAATTTCCAAAAACATGGGTTATAGCCCATTGTTTTAGAATTTTTGAAAAAAATGTTATCCTCATTTTTCATCATTTTTGAACATGGGCTATAGCCCCTACCGTACGGCATACTATAGCACGCCGTTTTTCATCATTTTTGAGGATTTGAAGAAAATTCAAAATTTCAAAAAACATGGGTTATAGCCCATCGTTTTTTGAATTTTTGAAAAAAATGTTATCCTCATTTTTCATAATTTTTGAACATGGGCTATAGCCCCTACCGTACGGCATACTATAGCACGCCGTTTTTCATCATTTTTGAGGATTTGAAGAAAATTCAAAATTTCAAAAAACATGGGTTATAGCCCATCGTTTTTTGAATTTTTGAAAAAAATGTTATCCTCATTTTTCATCATTTTTGAACATGGGCTATAGCCCCTACCGTACGGCATACTATAGCACGCCGTTTTTCATCATTTTTGAGGATTTGTAGAAAATTCAAAATTTCAAAAAACATGGGTTATAGCCCATCGTTTTTTGAATTTTTGAAAAAAATGTTATTCTCATTTTTCATCATTTTTGAACATGGGCTATAGCTCCTACCGTACGGCATACTATAGCACACCGTTTTTCATCATTTTTGAGGATTTGAAGAAAATTCAAAATTTCAAAAAACATGGGTTATAGCCCATCGTTTTTTGAATTTTTGAAAAAAATGTTATCCTCATTTTTCATCATTTTTGAACATGGGCTATAGCCCCTACCGTACGGCATACTATAGCACGCCGTTTTTCATCATTTTTGAGGATTTGAAGAAAATTCAAAATTTCAAAAAACATGGGTTATAGCCCATTGTTTTTGAATTTTTGAAAAAAATGTTATCCTCATTTTTCATCATTTTTGAACATGGGCTATAGCCCCTACCGTACGGCATACTATAGCACGCCGTTTTTCATCATTTTTGGGGATTTGAAGAAAATTCAAAATTTCAAAAAACATGGGTTATAGCCCATCGTTTTTTGAATTTTTGAAAAAAATGTTATCCTCATTTTTCATCATTTTTGAACATGGGCTATAGCCCCTACCGTACGGCATACTATAGCACGCCGTTTTTCATCATTTTTGAGGATTTGAAGAAAATTCAAAATTTCAAAAAACATGGGTTATAGCCCATCGTTTTTGAATTTTTGAAAAAAATGTTATCCTCATTTTTCATCATTTTTGAACATGGGCTATAGCCCCTACCGTACGGCATACTATAGCACGCCGTTTTTCATCATTTTTGAGGATTTGAAGAAAATTCAAAATTTCAAAAAACATGGGTTATAGCCCATCGTTTTTTGAATTTTTGAAAAAAATGTTATCCTCATTTTTCATCATTTTTGAACATGGGCTATAGCTCCTACCGTACGGCATACTATAGCACACCGTTTTTCATCATTTTTGAGGATTTGAAGAAAATTCAAAATTTCAAAAAACATGGGTTATAGCCCATCGTTTTTTGAATTAAAAAAAAAAATGTTATCCTCATTTTTCATCATTTTTGAACATGGGCTATAGCCCCTACCGTACGGCATACTATAGCACGCCGTTTTTCATCATTTTGAGGATTTGAAGAAAATTCAAAATTTCAAAAAACATGGGTTATAGCCCATTGTTTTTGAATTTCTGAAAAAAATGTTATCCTCATTTTTCATCATTTTTGAACATGGGCTATAGCCCCTACCGTACGGCATACTATAGCACGCCGTTTTTCATCATTTTTGAGGATTTGAAGAAAATTCAAAATTTCAAAAAACATGGGTTATAGCCCATCGTTTTTGAATTTTGAAAAAAATGTTATCCTCATTTTCATCATTTTTGAACATGGGCTATAGCCCCTACCGTACGGCATACTATAGCACGCCGTTTTTCATCATTTTTGAGGATTTGAAGAAAATTCAAAATTTCAAAAAACATGGGTTATAGCCCATCGTTTTTGAATTTTTGAAAAAAATGTTATCCTCATTTTTCATCATTTTTGAACATGGGCTATAGCCCCTACCGTACGGCATACTATAGCACGCCGTTTTTCATCATTTTTGAGGATTTGAAGAAAATTCAAAATTTCAAAAACATGGGTTATAGCCCATCGTTTTTTGAATTTTTGAAAAAAATGTTATCCTCATTTTTCATCATTTTTGAACATGGGCTATAGCCCCTACCGTACGGCATACTATAGCACGCCGTTTTTCATCATTTTTGAGGATTTGAAGAAAATTCAAAATTTCAAAAACATGGGTTATAGCCCATTGTTTTTTGAATTTTTGAAAAAAATGTTATCCTCATTTTTCATCATTTTTGAACATGGGCTATAGCCCCTACCGTACGGCATACTATAGCACGCCGTTTTTCATCATTTTTGAGGATTTGAAGAAAATTCAAAATTTCAAAAAACATGGGTTATAGCCCATCGTTTTTTGAATTTAAAAAAAAATGTTATCCTCATTTTTCATCATTTTTGAACATGGGCTATAGCCCCTACCGTACGGCATACTATAGCACGCCGTTTTTCATCATTTTTGAGGATTTGAAGAAAATTCAAAATTTCAAAAAACATGGGTTATAGCCCATTGTTTTTGAATTTTTGAAAAAAATGTTATCCTCATTTTTCATCATTTTTGAACATGGGCTATAGCCCCTACCGTACGGCATACTATAGCACGCCGTTTTTCATCATTTTTGAGGATTTGAAGAAAATTCAAAATTTCAAAAAACATGGGTTATAGCCCATCGTTTTTTGAATTTTTGAAAAAAATGTTATCCTCATTTTTCATCATTTTTGAACATGGGCTATAGCCCCTACCGTACGGCATACTATAGCACGCCGTTTTTCATCATTTTTGAGGATTTGAAGAAAATTCAAAATTTCAAAAAACATGGGTTATAGCCCATTGTTTTTTGAATTTTTGAAAAAAATGTTATCCTCATTTTTCATCATTTTTGAACATGGGCTATAGCCCCTACCGTACGGCATACTATAGCACGCCGTTTTTCATCATTTTTGAGGATTTGAAGAAAATTCAAAATTTCAAAAAACATGGGTTATAGCCCATCGTTTTTTGAATTTTTGAAAAAAATGTTATCCTCATTTTTCATCATTTTTGAACATGGGCTATAGCCCCTACCGTACGGCATACTATAGCACGCCGTTTTTCATCATTTTTGAGGATTTGAAGAAAATTCTAAATTTAAAAAACATGGGTTATAGCCCATCGTTTTTTGAATTTTTGAAAAAAATGTTATCCTCATTTTTCATCATTTTTGAACATGGGCTATAGCCCCTACCGTACGGCATACTATAGCACGCCGTTTTTCATCATTTTTGAGGATTTGAAGAAAATTCAAAATTTCAAAAAACATGGGTTATAGCCCATTGTTTTTTGAATTTTTGAAAAAAATGTTATCCTCATTTTTCATCATTTTTGAACATGGGCTATAGCCCCTACCGTACGGCATACTATAGCACGCCGTTTTTCATCATTTTTGAGGATTTGAAGAAAATTCAAAATTTCAAAAAACATGGGTTATAGCCCATCGTTTTTTGAATTTTTGAAAAAAATGTTATCCTCATTTTTCATCATTTTTGAACATGGGCTATAGCCCCTACCGTACGGCATACTATAGCACGCCGTTTTTCATCATTTTTGAGGATTTGAAGAAAATTCAAAATTTCAAAAAACATGGGTTATAGCCCATCGTTTTTTGAATTTTTGAAAAAAATGTTATCCTCATTTTTCATCATTTTTGAACATGGGCTATAGCCCCTACCGTACGGCATACTATAGCACGCCGTTTTTCATCATTTTTGAGGATTTGAAGAAAATTCAAAATTTCAAAAAACATGGGTTATAGCCCATTGTTTTTTGAATTTTTGAAAAAAATGTTATCCTCATTTTTCATCATTTTTGAACATGGGCTATAGCCCCTACCGTACGGCATACTATAGCACGCCGTTTTTCATCATTTTTGAGGATTTGAAGAAAATTCAAAATTTCAAAAAACATGGGTTATAGCCCATCGTTTTTTGAATTTTTGAAAAAAAAGTTATCCTCATTTTTCATCATTTTTGAACATGGGCTATAGCCCCTACCGTACGGCATAGTATAGCACGCCGTTTTTCATCATTTTTGAGGATTTGAAGAAAATTCAAAATTTCAAAAAACATGGGTTATAGCCCATCGTTTTTTGAATTTTTGAAAAAAATGTTATCCTCATTTTTCATCATTTTTGAACATGGGCTATAGCCCCTACCGTACGGCATACTATAGCACGCCGTTTTTCATCATTTTTGAGGATTTGAAGAAAATTCAAAATTTCAAAAAACATGGGTTATAGCCCATTGTTTTTTGAATTTTTGAAAAAAATGTTATCCTCATTTTTCATCATTTTTGAACATGGGCTATAGCCCCTACCGTACGGCATACTATAGCACGCCGTTTTTCATCATTTTTGAGGATTTGAAGAAAATTCAAAATTTCAAAAAACATGGGTTATAGCCCATCGTTTTTTGAATTTTTGAAAAAAATGTTATCCTCATTTTTCATCATTTTTGAACATGGGCTATAGCCCCTACCGTACGGCATACTATAGCACGCCGTTTTTCATAATTTTTGAGGATTTGAAGAAAATTCAAAATTTCAAAAAACATGGGTTATAGCCCATCGTTTTTTGAATTTTTGAAAAAAATGTTATCCTCATTTTTCATCATTTTTGAACATGGGCTATAGCCCCTACCGTACGGCATACTATAGCACGCCGTTTTTCATCATTTTTGAGGATTTGAAGAAAATTCAAAATTTCAAAAAACATGGGTTATAGCCCATCGTTTTTTGAATTTTTGAAAAAAATGTTATCCTCATTTTTCATCATTTTTGAACATGGGCTATAGCCCCTACCGTACGGCATACTATAGCACGCCGTTTTTCATCATTTTTGAGGATTTGAAGAAAATTCAAAATTTCAAAAAACATGGGTTATAGCCCATCGTTTTTTGAATTTTTGAAAAAAATGTTATCCTCATTTTTCATCATTTTTGAACATGGGCTATAGCCCCTACCGTACGGCATACTATAGCACGCCGTTTTTCATCATTTTTGAGGATTTGAAGAAAATTTAAAATTTCAAAAAACATGGGTTATAGCCCATTGTTTTTGAATTTTTGAAAAAAATGTTATCCTCATTTTTCATCATTTTTGAACATGGGCTATAGCCCCTACCGTACGGCATACTATAGCACGCCGTTTTTCATCATTTTTGAGGATTTGAAGAAATTTCAAAATTTCAAAAAACATGGGTTATAGCCCATCGTTTTTTGAATTTTTGAAAAAAATGTTATCCTCATTTTTCATCATTTTTGAACATGGGCTATAGCCCCTACCGTACGGCATACTATAGCACGCCGTTTTTCATCATTTTTGAGGATTTGAAGAAAATTCAAAATTTCAAAAAACATGGGTTATAACCCATCGTTTTTTGAATTTTTGAAAAAAATGTTATCCTCATTTTTCATCATTTTTGAACATGGGCTATAGCCCCTACCGTACGGCATACTATAGCACGCCGTTTTTCATCATTTTTGAGGATTTGAAGAAAATTCAAAATTTCAAAAAACATGGGTTATAGCCCATCGTTTTTTGAATTTTTGAAAAAAATGTTATCCTCATTTTTCATCATTTTTGAACATGGGCTATAGCTCCTACCGTACGGCATACTATAGCACACCGTTTTTCATCATTTTTGAGGATTTGAAGAAAATTCAAAATTTCAAAAAACATGGGTTATAGCCCATCGTTTTTTGAATTTTTGAAAAAAATGTTATCCTCATTTTTCATCATTTTTGAACATGGGCTATAGCCCCTACCGTACGGCATACTATAGCACGCCGTTTTTCATCATTTTTGAGGATTTGAAGAAAATTCAAAATTTCAAAAAACATGGGTTATAGCCCATTGTTTTTGAATTTTTGAAAAAAATGTTATCCTCATTTTTCATCATTTTTGAACATGGGCTATAGCCCCTACCGTACGGCATACTATAGCACGCCGTTTTTCATCATTTTTGAGGATTTGAAGAAAATTCAAAATTTCAAAAAACATGGGTTATAGCCCATCGTTTTTTGAATTTTTGAAAAAAATGTTATCCTCATTTTTCATCATTTTTGAACATGGGCTATAGCCCCTACCGTACGGCATACTATAGCACGCCGTTTTTCATCATTTTTGAGGATTTGAAGAAAATTCAAAATTAAAAAAAACATGGGTTATAGCCCATCGTTTTTGAATTTTTGAAAAAAATGTTATCCTCATTTTTCATCATTTTTGAACATGGGCTATAGCCCCTACCGTACGGCATACTATAGCACGCCGTTTTTCATCATTTTTGAGGATTTGAAGAAAATTCAAAATTTCAAAAAACATGGGTTATAGCCCATCGTTTTTTGAATTTTTGAAAAAAATGTTATCCTCATTTTTCATCATTTTTGAACATGGGCTATAGCCCCTACCGTACGGCATACTATAGCACGCCGTTTTTCATCATTTTTGAGGATTTGAAGAAACTTCAAAATTTCCAAAAACATGGGTTATAGCCCATTGTTTTAGAATTTTTGAAAAAAATGTTATCCTCATTTTTCATCATTTTTGAACATTGGCTATAGCCCCTACCGTACGGCATACTATAGCACGCCGTTTTTCATCATTTTTGAGGATTTGAAGAAAATTCAAAATTTCAAAAAACATGGGTTATAGCCCATCGTTTTTTGAATTTTTGAAAAAAATGTTATCCTCATTTTTCATCATTTTTGAACATGGGCTATAGCCCCTACCGTACGGCATACTATAGCACGCCGTTTTTCATCATTTTTGAGGATTTGAAGAAATTTCTAAATTTCAAAAAACATGGGTTATAGCCCATCGTTTTTTGAATTTTGAAAAAAATGTTATCCTCATTTTTCATCATTTTTGAACATGGGCTATAGCCCCTACCGTACGGCATACTATAGCACGCCGTTTTTCATCATTTTTGAGGATTTGAAGAAAATTCAAAATTTCAAAAAACATGGGTTATAGCCCATTGTTTTTTGAATTTTTGAAAAAAATGTTATCCTCATTTTTCATCATTTTTGAACATGGGCTATAGCCCCTACCGTACGGCATACTATAGCACGCCGTTTTTCATCATTTTTGAGGATTTGAAGAAAATTCAAAATTTCAAAAAACATGGGTTATAGCCCATCGTTTTTTGAATTTTTGAAAAAAATGTTATCCTCATTTTTCATCATTTTTGAACATGGGCTATAGCCCCTACCGTACGGCATACTATAGCACGCCGTTTTTCAAAATTTTTGAGGATTTGAAGAAAATTCAAAATTTCAAAAAACATGGGTTATAGCCCATCGTTTTTTGAATTTTTGAAAAAAATGTTATCCTCATTTTTCATCATTTTTGAACATGGGCTATAGCCCCTACCGTACGGCATACTATAGCACGCCGTTTTTCATAATTTTTGAGGATTTGAAGAAAATTCAAAATTTCAAAAAACATGGGTTATAGCCCATCGTTTTTTGAATTTTTGAAAAAAATGTTATCCTCATTTTTCATCATTTTTGAACATGGGCTATAGCCCCTACCGTACGGCATACTATAGCACGCCGTTTTTCATCATTTTTGAGGATTTGAAGAAAATTCAAAATTTCAAAAAACATGGGTTATAGCCCATCGTTTTTTGAATTTTTGAAAAAAATGTTATCCTCATTTTTCATCATTTTTGAACATGGGCTATAGCCCCTACCGTACGGCATACTATAGCACGCCGTTTTTCATCATTTTTGAGGATTTGAAGAAAATTCAAAATTTCAAAAAACATGGGTTATAGCCCATTGTTTTTGAATTTTTGAAAAAAATGTTATCCTCATTTTTCATCATTTTTGAACATGGGCTATAGCCCCTACCGTACGGCATACTATAGCACGCCGTTTTTCATCATTTTTGAGGATTTGAAGAAATTTCAAAATTTCAAAAACATGGGTTATAGCCCATCGTTTTTTGAATTTTTGAAAAAAATGTTATCCTCATTTTTCATCATTTTTGAACATGGGCTATAGCCCCTACCGTACGGCATACTATAGCACGCCGTTTTTCATCATTTTTGAGGATTTGAAGAAAATTCAAAATTTCAAAAAACATGGGTTATAACCCATCGTTTTTTGAATTTTTGAAAAAATGTTATCCTCATTTTTCATCATTTTTGAACATGGGCTATAGCCCCTACCGTACGGCATACTATAGCACGCCGTTTTTCATCATTTTTGAGGATTTGAAGAAAATTCAAAATTTCAAAAAACATGGGTTATAGCCCATCGTTTTTTGAATTTTTTAAAAAATGTTATCCTCATTTTTCATCATTTTTGAACATGGGCTATAGCCCCTACCGTACGGCATACTATAGCACGCCGTTTTTCATCATTTTTGAGGATTTGAAGAAAATTCAAAATTTCAAAAAACATGGGTTATAGCCCATTGTTTTTGAATTTTTGAAAAAATGTTATCCTCATTTTTCATCATTTTTGAACATGGGCTATAGCCCCTACCGTACGGCATACTATAGCACGCCGTTTTTCATCATTTTTGAGGATTTGAAGAAATTTCAAAATTTCAAAAAACATGGGTTATAGCCCATCGTTTTTTGAATTTTGAAAAAAATGTTATCCTCATTTTTCATCATTTTTGAACATGGGCTATAGCCCCTACCGTACGGCATACTATAGCACGCCGTTTTTCATCATTTTTGAGGATTTGAAGAAAATTCAAAATTTCAAAAAACATGGGTTATAACCCATCGTTTTTTGAATTTTTGAAAAAAATGTTATCCTCATTTTTCATCATTTTTGAACATGGGCTATAGCCCCTACCGTACGGCATACTATAGCACGCCGTTTTTCATCATTTTTGAGGATTTGAAGAAAATTCAAAATTTCAAAAAACATGGGTTATAGCCCATCGTTTTTTGAATTTTTGAAAAAAATGTTATCCTCATTTTTCATCATTTTTGAACATGGGCTATAGCTCCTACCGTACGGCATACTATAGCACACCGTTTTTCATCATTTTTGAGGATTTGAAGAAATTTCAAAATTTCAAAAAACATGGGTTATAGCCCATCGTTTTTTGAATTTTTGAAAAAAATGTTATCCTCATTTTTCATCATTTTTGAACATGGGCTATAGCCCCTACCGTACGGCATACTATAGCACGCCGTTTTTCATCATTTTTGAGGATTTGAAGAAAATTCAAAATTTCAAAAAACATGGGTTATAGCCCATTGTTTTTGAATTTTTGAAAAAAATGTTATCCTCATTTTTCATCATTTTTGAACATGGGCTATAGCCCCTACCGTACGGCATACTATAGCACGCCGTTTTTCATCATTTTTGAGGATTTGAAGAAAATTCAAAATTTCAAAAAACATGGGTTATAACCCATCGTTTTTTGAATTTTTGAAAAAAATGTTATCCTCATTTTTCATCATTTTTGAACATGGGCTATAGCCCCTACCGTACGGCATACTATAGCACGCCGTTTTTCATCATTTTTGAGGATTTGAAGAAAATTCAAAATTTCAAAAAACATGGGTTATAGCCCATCGTTTTTTGAATTTTTGAAAAAAATGTTATCCTCATTTTTCATCATTTTTGAACATGGGCTATAGCCCCTACCGTACGGCATACTATAGCACGCCGTTTTTCATCATTTTTGAGGATTTGAAGAAAATTCAAAATTTCAAAAAACATGGGTTATAGCCCATCGTTTTTTGAATTTTTGAAAAAAATGTTATCCTCATTTTTCATCATTTTTGAACATGGGCTATAGCCCCTACCGTACGGCATACTATAGCACGCCGTTTTTCATCATTTTTGAGGATTTGAAGAAAATTCAAAATTTCAAAAAACATGGGTTATAGCCCATTGTTTTTGAATTTTTGAAAAAAATGTTATCCTCATTTTTCATCATTTTTGAACATGGGCTATAGCCCCTACCGTACGGCATACTATAGCACGCCGTTTTTCATCATTTTTGAGGATTTGAAGAAAATTCAAAATTTCAAAAAACATGGGTTATAGCCCATCGTTTTTTGAATTTTTGAAAAAAATGTTATCCTCATTTTTCATCATTTTTGAACATGGGCTATAGCCCCTACCGTACGGCATACTATAGCACGCCGTTTTTCATCATTTTTGAGGATTTGAAGAAAATTCAAAATTTCAAAAAACATGGGTTATAGCCCATCGTTTTTGAATTTTTGAAAAAAATGTTATCCTCATTTTTCATCATTTTTGAACATGGGCTATAGCCCCTACCGTACGGCATACTATAGCACGCCGTTTTTCATCATTTTTGAGGATTTGAAGAAAATTCAAAATTTCAAAAAACATGGGTTATAGCCCATCGTTTTTTGAATTTTTGAAAAAAATGTTATCCTCATTTTTCATCATTTTTGAACATGGGCTATAGCTCCTACCGTACGGCATACTATAGCACACCGTTTTTCATCATTTTTGAGGATTTGAAGAAAATTCAAAATTTCAAAAAACATGGGTTATAGCCCATCGTTTTTTGAATTAAAAAAAAAAAATGTTATCCTCATTTTTCATCATTTTTGAACATGGGCTATAGCCCCTACCGTACGGCATACTATAGCACGCCGTTTTTCATCATTTTTGAGGATTTGAAGAAAATTCAAAATTTCAAAAAACATGGGTTATAGCCCATTGTTTTTGAATTTCTGAAAAAAATGTTATCCTCATTTTTCATCATTTTTGAACATGGGCTATAGCCCCTACCGTACGGCATACTATAGCACGCCGTTTTTCATCATTTTTGAGGATTTGAAGAAAATTCAAAATTTCAAAAAACATGGGTTATAGCCCATCGTTTTTTGAATTTTTGAAAAAAATGTTATCCTCATTTTCATCATTTTTGAACATGGGCTATAGCCCCTACCGTACGGCATACTATAGCACGCCGTTTTTCATCATTTTTGAGGATTTGAAGAAAATTCAAAATTTCAAAAAACATGGGTTATAGCCCATTGTTTTTTGAATTTTTGAAAAAAATGTTATCCTCATTTTTCATCATTTTTGAACATGGGCTATAGCCCCTACCGTACGGCATACTATAGCACGCCGTTTTTCATCATTTTTGAGGATTTGAAGAAAATTCAAAATTTCAAAAAACATGGGTTATAGCCCATCGTTTTTTGAATTTTTAAAAAAAATGTTATCCTCATTTTTCATCATTTTTGAACATGGGCTATAGCCCCTACCGTACGGCATACTATAGCACGCCGTTTTTCATCATTTTTGAGGATTTGAAGAAAATTCAAAATTTCAAAAAACATGGGTTATAGCCCATTGTTTTTGAATTTTTGAAAAAAATGTTATCCTCATTTTTCATCATTTTTGAACATGGGCTATAGCCCCTACCGTACGGCATACTATAGCACGCCGTTTTTCATCATTTTTGAGGATTTGAAGAAAATTCAAAATTTCAAAAAACATGGGTTATAGCCCATTGTTTTTGAATTTTTGAAAAAAATGTTATCCTCATTTTTCATCATTTTTGAACATGGGCTATAGCCCCTACCGTACGGCATACTATAGCACGCCGTTTTTCATCATTTTTGAGGATTTGAAGAAAATTCAAAATTTCAAAAAACATGGGTTATAGCCCATCGTTTTTTGAATTTTTGAAAAAAATGTTATCCTCATTTTTCATCATTTTTGAACATGGGCTATAGCCCCTACCGTACGGCATACTATAGCACGCCGTTTTTCATCATTTTTGAGGATTTGAAGAAAATTCAAAATTTCAAAAAACATGGGTTATAGCCCATCGTTTTTTGAATTAAAAAAAAAAAATGTTATCCTCATTTTTCATCATTTTTGAACATGGGCTATAGCCCCTACCGTACGGCATACTATAGCACGCCGTTTTTCATCATTTTTGAGGATTTGAAGAAAATTCAAAATTTCAAAAAACATGGGTTATAGCCCATCGTTTTTTGAATTTTTGAAAAAAATGTTATCCTCATTTTTCATCATTTTTGAACATGGGCTATAGCTCCTACCGTACGGCATACTATAGCACACCGTTTTTCATCATTTTTGAGGATTTGAAGAAAATTCAAAATTTCAAAAAACATGGGTTATAGCCCATCGTTTTTTGAATTAAAAAAAAAAAATGTTATCCTCATTTTTCATCATTTTTGAACATGGGCTATAGCCCCTACCGTACGGCATACTATAGCACGCCGTTTTTCATCATTTTTGAGGATTTGAAGAAAATTCAAAATTTCAAAAAACATGGGTTATAGCCCATCGTTTTTTGAATTTTTGAAAAAAATGTTATCCTCATTTTTCATCATTTTTGAACATGGGCTATAGCTCCTACCGTACGGCATACTATAGCACACCGTTTTTCATCATTTTTGAGGATTTGAAGAAAATTCAAAATTTCAAAAAACATGGGTTATAGCCCATCGTTTTTTGAATTAAAAAAAAAAAATGTTATCCTCATTTTTCATCATTTTTGAACATGGGCTATAGCCCCTACCGTACGGCATACTATAGCACGCCGTTTTTCATCATTTTTGAGGATTTGAAGAAAATTCAAAATTTCAAAAAACATGGGTTATAGCCCATTGTTTTTGAATTTCTGAAAAAAATGTTATCCTCATTTTTCATCATTTTTGAACATGGGCTATAGCCCCTACCGTACGGCATACTATAGCACGCCGTTTTTCATCATTTTTGAGGATTTGAAGAAAATTCAAAATTTCAAAAAACATGGGTTATAGCCCATCGTTTTTTGAATTTTTGAAAAAAATGTTATCCTCATTTTCATCATTTTTGAACATGGGCTATAGCCCCTACCGTACGGCATACTATAGCACGCCGTTTTTCATCATTTTTGAGGATTTGAAGAAAATTCAAAATTTCAAAAAACATGGGTTATAGCCCATCGTTTTTGAATTTTTGAAAAAAATGTTATCCTCATTTTTCATCATTTTTGAACATGGGCTATAGCCCCTACCGTACGGCATACTATAGCACGCCGTTTTTCATCATTTTTGAGGATTTGAAGAAAATTCAAAATTTCAAAAACATGGGTTATAGCCCATCGTTTTTTGAATTTTTGAAAAAAATGTTATCCTCATTTTTCATCATTTTTGAACATGGGCTATAGCCCCTACCGTACGGCATACTATAGCACGCCGTTTTTCATCATTTTTGAGGATTTGAAGAAAATTCAAAATTTCAAAAAACATGGGTTATAGCCCATTGTTTTTTGAATTTTTGAAAAAAATGTTATCCTCATTTTTCATCATTTTTGAACATGGGCTATAGCCCCTACCGTACGGCATACTATAGCACGCCGTTTTTCATCATTTTTGAGGATTTGAAGAAAATTCAAAATTTCAAAAAACATGGGTTATAGCCCATCGTTTTTTGAATTTTTTAAAAAAATGTTATCCTCATTTTTCATCATTTTTGAACATGGGCTATAGCCCCTACCGTACGGCATACTATAGCACGCCGTTTTTCATCATTTTTGAGGATTTGAAGAAAATTCAAAATTTCAAAAAACATGGGTTATAGCCCATTGTTTTTGAATTTTTGAAAAAAATGTTATCCTCATTTTTCATCATTTTTGAACATGGGCTATAGCCCCTACCGTACGGCATACTATAGCACGCCGTTTTTCATCATTTTTGAGGATTTGAAGAAAATTCAAAATTTCAAAAAACATGGGTTATAGCCCATCGTTTTTTGAATTTTTGAAAAAAATGTTATCCTCATTTTTCATCATTTTTGAACATGGGCTATAGCTCCTATCGTACGGCATACTATAGCACGCCGTTTTTCATCATTTTTGAGGATTTGAAGAAAATTCAAAATTTCAAAAAACATGGGTTATAGCCCATCGTTTTTGAATTTTTGAAAAAAATGTTATCCTCATTTTTCATCATTTTTGAACATGGGCTATAGCCCCTACCGTACGGCATACTATAGCACGCCGTTTTTCATCATTTTTGAGGATTTGAAGAAAATTCAAAATTTCAAAAAACATGGGTTATAGCCCATCGTTTTTGAATTTTTGAAAAAAATGTTATCCTCATTTTTCATCATTTTTGAACATGGGCTATAGCCCCTACCGTACGGCATACTATAGCACGCCGTTTTTCATCATTTTTGAGGATTTGAAGAAAATTCAAAATTTCAAAAAACATGGGTTATAGCCCATTGTTTTTTGAATTTTTGAAAAAAATGTTATCCTCATTTTTCATCATTTTTGAACATGGGCTATAGCCCCTACCGTACGGCATACTATAGCACGCCGTTTTTCATCATTTTTGAGGATTTGAAGAAAATTCAAAATTTCAAAAAACATGGGTTATAGCCCATCGTTTTTTGAATTTTTAAAAAAAATGTTATCCTCATTTTTCATCATTTTTGAACATGGGCTATAGCCCCTACCGTACGGCATACTATAGCACGCCGTTTTTCATCATTTTTGAGGATTTGAAGAAAATTCAAAATTTCAAAAAACATGGGTTATAGCCCATTGTTTTTGAATTTTTGAAAAAAATGTTATCCTCATTTTTCATCATTTTTGAACATGGGCTATAGCCCCTACCGTACGGCATACTATAGCACGCCGTTTTTCATCATTTTTGAGGATTTGAAGAAAATTCAAAATTTCAAAAAACATGGGTTATAGCCCATCGTTTTTTGAATTTTTGAAAAAAATGTTATCCTCATTTTTCATCATTTTTGAACATGGGCTATAGCTCCTATCGTACGGCATACTATAGCACGCCGTTTTTCATCATTTTTGAGGATTTGAAGAAAATTCAAAATTTCAAAAAACATGGGTTATAGCCCATCGTTTTTGAATTTTTGAAAAAAATGTTATCCTCATTTTTCATCATTTTTGAACATGGGCTATAGCCCCTACCGTACGGCATACTATAGCACGCCGTTTTTCATCATTTTTGAGGATTTGAAGAAAATTCAAAATTTCAAAAAACATGGGTTATAGCCCATCGTTTTTGAATTTTTGAAAAAAATGTTATCCTCATTTTTCATCATTTTTGAACATGGGCTATAGCCCCTACCGTACGGCATACTATAGCACGCCGTTTTTCATCATTTTTGAGGATTTGAAGAAAATTCAAAATTTCAAAAAACATGGGTTATAGCCCATCGTTTTTTGAATTTTTGAAAAAAATGTTATCCTCATTTTTCATCATTTTTGAACATGGGCTATAGCTCCTACCGTACGGCATACTATAGCACGCCGTTTTTCATCATTTTTGAGGATTTGAAGAAAATTCAAAATTTCAAAAAACATGGGTTATAGCCCATCGTTTTTGAATTTTTGAAAAAAATGTTATCCTCATTTTTCATCATTTTTGAACATGGGCTATAGCCCCTACCGTACGGCATACTATAGCACGCCGTTTTTCATCATTTTTGAGGATTTGAAGAAAATTCAAAATTTCAAAAAACATGGGTTATAGCCCATCGTTTTTGAATTTTTGAAAAAAATGTTATCCTCATTTTTCATCATTTTTGAACATGGGCTATAGCCCCTACCGTACGGCATACTATAGCACGCCGTTTTTCATCATTTTTGAGGATTTGAAGAAAATTCAAAATTTCAAAAAACATGGGTTATAGCCCATCGTTTTTTGAATTTTTGAAAAAAATGTTATCCTCATTTTTCATCATTTTTGAACATGGGCTATAGCCCCTACCGTACGGCATACTATAGCACGCCGTTTTTCATCATTTTTGAGGATTTGAAGAAAATTCAAAATTTCAAAAACATGGGTTATAGCCCATTGTTTTTTGAATTTTTGAAAAAAATGTTATCCTCATTTTTCATCATTTTTGAACATGGGCTATAGCCCCTACCGTACGGCATACTATAGCACGCCGTTTTTCATCATTTTTGAGGATTTGAAGAAAATTCAAAATTTCAAAAAACATGGGTTATAGCCCATCGTTTTTTGAATTTTTGAAAGAAATGTTATCCTCATTTTTCATCATTTTTGAACATGGGCTATAGCCCCTACCGTACGGCATACTATAGCACGCCGTTTTTCATCATTTTTGAGGATTTGAAGAAAATTCAAAATTTCAAAAACATGGGTTATAGCCCATTGTTTTTTGAATTTTTGAAAAAAATGTTATCCTCATTTTTCATCATTTTTGAACATGGGCTATAGCCCCGCCGTATGGCATACTATAGCACGCCGTTTTTCATCATTTTTGAGGATTTGAAGAAAATTCAAAATTTAAAAAAACATGGGTTATAGCCCATCGTTTTTTGAATTTTTGAAAAAAATGTTATCCTCATTTTTCATAATTTTTGAACATGGGCTATAGCCCCTACCGTACGGCATACTATAGCACGCCGTTTTTCATCATTTTTGAGGATTTGAAGAAAATTCAACATTTCAAAAAACATGGGTTATAGCCCATCGTTTTTTGAATTTTTGAAAAAAATGTTATCCTCATTTTTCATCATTTTTGAACATGGGCTATAGCTCCTACCGTACGGCATACTATAGCACGCCGTTTTTCATCATTTTTGAGGATTTGAAGAAAATTCAAAATTTCAAAAAACATGGGTTATAGCCCATCGTTTTTTGAATTTTTGAAAAAAATGTTATCCTCATTTTTCATAATTTTTGAACATGGGCTATAGCCCCTACCGTACGGCATACTATAGCACGCCGTTTTTCATCATTTTTGAGGATTTGAAGAAAATTCAAAATTTCAAAAAACATGGGTTATAGCCCATCGTTTTTTGAATTTTTGAAAAAAATGTTATCCTCATTTTTCATCATTTTTGAACATGGGCTATAGCCCCTACCGTACGGCATTTGTAAGTGTAACTTAAGGCTTAATTGGGTCGTCCACTCACAGTTAACAGTCTTTGTATTGAGTTTGTGCTTGAAATGTAGGCCTACTGTAATTCTGCAAACTGTTAATAAATATTTCAATCAATCAATCAATCAAAATTGACATTTCAACTATTGATCAGACGCTGTGCATTGACGACACCTAGTGGTCATTCCTTTTAATTGCATGCATGCAGAGAAATCACAACATTGTGAGACGCACTGGGTCGTTGCCATGTTTTGCCACGGAAACCAGCGACCTGCCTTGTGTAAGTAAGTAAGTACATTTTATTTATAAAGCACCTTTCTTAACAATGTTACAAAGTGCTGTACAGTGACACAATAAAATCAATCATAATTAAAACAGGACAGTACAACAAGCAAATAAGAACAACATAATCAAGTCAAATAAAATCAGAAAAATGTTCCCGAAATAAAAACGTTTTCAGTGGACGAAGCCAGGCTTGATACGAGCAGACGTGGCAACGCGATCGAAACACAGGGGCAATCTCCCGTTGGCCGAGAGGTTGGAACTCACGGGCCAATGGGAGCCTGTGTCGTGTAATTTCTCCCTTTACACTGACTATAATTCTATCTATTTGAGACAGAAACGGCTAAGCAATACGGCAGGCTGTAGGCTGTAGTCAAAAGCACCGGACGAATGAAGGCAGGCAGAGAGTGTTCTGAAGTGTAGTGTAGAGTCGATCATTTTATTGCAACCGAGACGAAGACAGAGAGCTTCGCCATTATCCTCGTTTCTCATCAACCAAATGGACCCTTACAGGTCCAATACTGGTTATCGAAGCGTGCACACACACACACACACACACACACACACACACACTGTTGAAATGTAAAATTTACATTTCAACGAAAGGACCTGTAAATGACAACACAAAAACTAAGGCACTGGTGTCGTACTTCTGGTTTACCGGAACGGGGTGCAACTCCCTGCAGTGCCCTGCTCAATTTGTTGTATTTACATGGTTCATTGGTCCATTGCTTTGCACACTGACTTTCAGAAGGACAACTTTAAAGCAGCACAGAAATTCCCCATGATTGTGTGCCTCAGTGGACCAACGGATAAGTCAAATGATTAGTAGTATACCTAGTAGAAGTGTGCCGGTTCGAACCCCGACATACTCAAATCTTTACTGACACTTTGCATTCCACACTAACATCAGAATTTCTGTGCTGCTTTAAAGTTGTCCTTCTGAAAGTCAGTGTGCAAAGCAATGGACCAATGAACCATGTAAATACAACAAATTGAGCAGGGCACTGCAGGGAGTTGCACCCCGTTCCGGTAAACCAGAAGTACGACACCAGTGCCTTAGTTTTTGTGTTGTCATTTACAGGTCCTTTCGTTGAAATGTAAATTTTACATTTCAACAGAGTGTGTGTGTGTGTGGGTGTGTTGTGTTTTGACTACAGCCTACAGCCTGCCGTATTACTTAGCCGTTTCTGTCTCAAATAGATAGAATTATAGTCAGTGTAAAGGGAGAAATTACACGACACAGGCTCCCATTGGCCCGTGAGTTCCAACCTCTCGGCCAACGGGAGATTGCCCCTGTGTTTCGATCGCGTTGCCACGTCTGCTCGTATCAAGCCTGGCTTCGTCCACTGAAAACGTTTTTATTTCGGGAACATTTTTCTGATTTTATTTGACTTGATTATGTTGTTCTTATTTGCTTGTTGTACTGTCCTGTTTTAATTATGATTGATTTTATTGTGTCACTGTACAGCACTTTGTAACATTGTTAAGAAAGGTGCTTTATAAATAAAATTTACTTACTTACTTACACGAGGCAGGTCGCTGGTTTCCGTGGCAAAACATGGCAACGACCCAGTGCGTGAGGATAACATTTTTTTCAAAAATTCAAAAAACAATGGGCTATAACCCATGTTTTTTGAAATTTTGAATTTTCTTCAAATCCTCAAAAATGATGAAAAACGGCGTGCTATAGTATGCCGTACGGTAGGGGCTATAGCCCATGTTCAAAAATGATGAAAAATGAGGATAACATTTTTTTCAAAAATTCAAAAAACGATGGGCTATAACCCATGTTTTTTGAAATTTTGAATTTTCTTCAAATCCTCAAAAATGATGAAAAACGGCGTGCTATAGTATGCCGTACGGTAGGGGCTATAGCCCATGTTCAAAAATGATGAAAAATGAGGATAACATTTTTTTCAAAAATTCAAAAAACAATGGGCTATAACCCATGTTTTTTGAAATTTTGAATTTTCTTCAAATCCTCAAAAATGATGAAAAACGGCGTGCTATAGTATGCCGTACGGTAGGGGCTATAGCCCATGTTCAAAAATGATGAAAAATGAGGATAACATTTTTTTCAAAAATTCAAAAAACGATGGGCTATAACCCATGTTTTTTGAAATTTTGAATTTTCTTCAAATCCTCAAAAATGATGAAAAACGGCGTGCTATACTATGCCGTACGGTAGGGGCTATAGCCCATGTTCAAAAATGATGAAAAATGAGGATAACTTTTTTTTCAAAAATTCAAAAAACGATGGGCTATAACCCATGTTTTTTGAAATTTTGAATTTTCTTCAAATCCTCAAAAATGATGAAAAACGGCGTGCTATAGTATGCCGTACGGTAGGGGCTATAGCCCATGTTCAAAAATGATGAAAAATGAGGATAACATTTTTTTCAAAAATTCAAAAAACAATGGGCTATAACCCATGTTTTTTGAAATTTTGAATTTTCTTCAAATCCTCAAAAATGATGAAAAACGGCATGCTATAGTATGCCGTACGGTAGGGGCTATAGCCCATGTTCAAAAATGATGAAAAATGAGGATAACATTTTTTTCAAAAATTCAAAAAACGATGGGCTATAACCCATGTTTTTTGAAATTTTGAATTTTCTTCAAATCCTCAAAAATGATGAAAAACGGCGTGCTATAGTATGCCGTACGGTAGGGGCTATAGCCCATGTTCAAAAATGATGAAAAATTAGGATAACATTTTTTTCAAAAATTCAAAAAACGATGGGCTATAACCCATGTTTTTTGAAATTTTGAATTTTCTTCAAATCCTCAAAAATGATGAAAAACGGCATGCTATAGTATGCCGTACGGTAGGGGCTATAGCCCATGTTCAAAAATGATGAAAAATGAGGATAACATTTTTTTCAAAAATTAAAAAAACAATGGGCTATAACCCATGTTTTTTGAAATTTTGAATTTTCTTCAAATCCTCAAAAATGATGAAAAACGGCGTGCTATAGTATGCCATACGGCGGGGCTATAGCCCATGTTCAAAAATGATGAAAAATGAGGATAACATTTTTTTCAAAAATTCAAAAAACAATGGGCTATAACCCATGTTTTTGAAATTTTGAATTTTCTTCAAATCCTCAAAAATGATGAAAAACGGCGTGCTATAGTATGCCGTACGGTAGGGGCTATAGCCCATGTTCAAAAATGATGAAAAATGAGGATAACATTTTTTTCAAAAATTCAAAAAACGATGGGCTATAACCCATGTTTTTTGAAATTTTGAATTTTCTTCAAATCCTCAAAAATGATGAAAAACGGCGTGCTATAGTATGCCGTACGGTAGGGGCTATAGCCCATGTTCAAAAATGATGAAAAATGAGGATAACATTTTTTTCAAAAATTCAAAAACGATGGGCTATAACCCATGTTTTTTGAAATTTTGAATTTTCTTCAAATCCTCAAAAATGATGAAAAACGGCGTGCTATAGTATGCCGTACGGTAGGAGCTATAGCCCATGTTCAAAAATGATGAAAAATGAGGATAACATTTTTTTCAAAAATTCAAAAAACGATGGGCTATAACCCATGTTTTTTGAAATTTTGAATTTTCTTCAAATCCTCAAAAATGATGAAAAACGGCGTGCTATAGTATGCCGTACGGTAGGGGCTATAGCCCATGTTCAAAAATGATGAAAAATGAGGATAACATTTTTTTCAAAAATTCAAAAAACAATGGGCTATAACCCATGTTTTTTTAAATTTTGAATTTTCTTCAAATCCTCAAAAATGATGAAAAACGGCGTGCTATAGTATGCCGTACGGTAGGGGCTATAGCCCATGTTCAAAAATGATGAAAAATGAGGATAACATTTTTTTCAAAAATTCAAAAAACAATGGGCTATAACCCATGTTTTTTGAAATTTTGAATTTTCTTCAAATCCTCAAAAATGATGAAAAACGGCGTGCTATAGTATGCCGTACGGTAGGGGCTATAGCCCATGTTCAAAAATGATGAAAAATGAGGATAACATTTTTTTCAAAAATTCAAAAAACGATGGGCTATAACCCATGTTTTTTGAAATTTTGAATTTTCTTCAAATCCTCAAAAATGATGAAAAACGGCGTGCTATAGTATGCCGTACGGTAGGGGCTATAGCCCATGTTCAAAAATGATGAAAAATGAGGATAACATTTTTTTCAAAAATTCAAAAAACGATGGGCTATAACCCATGTTTTTTGAAATTTTGAATTTTCTTCAAATCCTCAAAAATGATGAAAAACGGCGTGCTATAGTATGCCGTACGGTAGGGGCTATAGCCCATGTTCAAAAATGATGAAAAATGAGGATAACATTTTTTTCAAAAATTCAAAAAACGATGGGCTATAACCCATGTTTTTTGAAATTTTGAATTTTCTTCAAATCCTCAAAAATGATGAAAAACGGCGTGCTATACTATGCCGTACGGTAGGGGCTATAGCCCATGTTCAAAAATGATGAAAAATGAGGATAACATTTTTTTCAAAAATTCAAAAAACGATGGGCTATAACCCATGTTTTTTGAAATTTTGAATTTTCTTCAAATCCTCAAAAATGATGAAAAACGGCGTGCTATAGTATGCCGTACGGTAGGGGCTATAGCCCATGTTCAAAAATGATGAAAAATGAGGATAACATTTTTTTCAAAAATTCAAAAAACAATGGGCTATAACCCATGTTTTTTGAAATTTTGAATTTTCTTCAAATCCTCAAAAATGATGAAAAACGGCGTGCTATAGTATGCCGTACGGTAGGGGCTATAGCCCATGTTCAAAAATGATGAAAAATGAGGATAACATTTTTTTCAAAAATTCAAAAAACGATGGGCTATAACCCATGTTTTTTGAAATTTTGAATTTTCTTCAAATCCTCAAAAATGATGAAAAACGGCATGCTATAGTATGCCGTACGGTAGGGGCTATAGCCCATGTTCAAAAATGATGAAAAATGAGGATAACATTTTTTTCAAAAATTCAAAAAACGATGGGCTATAACCCATGTTTTTTGAAATTTTGAATTTTCTTCAAATCCTCAAAAATGATGAAAAACGGCGTGCTATAGTATGCCGTACGGTAGGGGCTATAGCCCATGTTCAAAAATGATGAAAAATTAGGATAACATTTTTTTCAAAAATTCAAAAAACGATGGGCTATAACCCATGTTTTTTGAAATTTTGAATTTTCTTCAAATCCTCAAAAATGATGAAAAACGGCATGCTATAGTATGCCGTACGGTAGGGGCTATAGCCCATGTTCAAAAATGATGAAAAATGAGGATAACATTTTTTTCAAAAATTAAAAAAACAATGGGCTATAACCCATGTTTTTTGAAAATTTGAATTTTCTTCAAATCCTCAAAAATGATGAAAAACGGCGTGCTATAGTATGCCGTACGGTAGGGGCTATAGCCCATGTTCAAAAATGATGAAAAATTAGGATAACATTTTTTTCAAAAATTCAAAAAACGATGGGCTATAACCCATGTTTTTTGAAATTTTGAAATTTCTTCAAATCCTCAAAAATGATGAAAAACGGCGTGCTATAGTATGCCGTACGGTAGGGGCTATAGCCCATGTTCAAAAATGATGAAAAATGAGGATAACATTTTTTTCAAAAATTCAAAAAACGATGGGCTATAACCCATGTTTTTTGAAATTTTGAATTTTCTTCAAATCCTCAAAAATGATGAAAAACGGCGTGCTATAGTATGCCGTACGGTAGGGGCTATAGCCCATGTTCAAAAATGATGAAAAATGAGGATAACATTTTTTTCAAAAATTCAAAAACGATGGGCTATAACCCATGTTTTTTGAAATTTTGAAATTTCTTCAAATCCTCAAAAATGATGAAAAACAGCGTGCTATAGTATGCCGTACGGTAGGGGCTATAGCCCATGTTCAAAAATGATGAAAAATGAGGATAACATTTTTTTCAAAAATTCAAAAAACGATGGGCTATAAGTTTATAACCCATGTTTTTTGAAATTTTGAATTTTCTTCAAATCCTCAAAAATGATGAAAAACGGCGTGCTATACTATGCCGTACGGTAGGGGCTATAGCCCATGTTCAAAAATGATGAAAAATGAGGATAACATTTTTTTCAAAAATTCAAAAAACAATGGGCTATAACCCATGTTTTCTGAAATTTTGAATTTTCTTCAAATCCTCAAAAATGATGAAAAACGGCGTGCTATAGTATGCCGTACGGTAGGGGCTATAGCCCATGTTCAAAAATGATGAAAAATGAGGATAACATTTTTTTCAAAAATTCAAAAAACGATGGGCTATAACCCATGTTTTTTGAAATTTTGAATTTTCTTCAAATCCTCAAAAATGATGAAAAACGGCGTGCTATAGTATGCCGTACGGTAGGGGCTATAGCCCATGTTCAAAAATGATGAAAAATTAGGATAACATTTTTTTCAAAAATTCAAAAAACGATGGGCTATAACCCATGTTTTTTGAAATTTTGAATTTTCTTCAAATCCTCAAAAATGATGAAAAACGGCGTGCTATACTATGCCGTACGGTAGGGGCTATAGCCCATGTTCAAAAATGATGAAAAATGAGGATAACATTTTTTTCAAAAATTCAAAAAACAATGGGCTATAACCCATGTTTTCTGAAATTTTGAATTTTCTTCAAATCCTCAAAAATGATGAAAAACGGCGTGCTATAGTATGCCATACGGTAGGGGCTATAGCCCATGTTCAAAAATGATGAAAAATTAGGATAACATTTTTTTCAAAAATTCAAAAAACGATGGGCTATAACCCATGTTTTTTGAAATTTTGAATTTTCTTCAAATCCTCAAAAATGATGAAAAACGGCATGCTATAGTATGCCGTACGGTAGGGGCTATAGCCCATGTTCAAAAATGATGAAAAATGAGGATAACATTTTTTTCAAAAATTAAAAAAACAATGGGCTATAACCCATGTTTTTTGAAAATTTGAATTTTCTTCAAATCCTCAAAAATGATGAAAAACGGCGTGCTATAGTATGCCGTACGGTAGGGGCTATAGCCCATGTTCAAAAATGATGAAAAATTAGGATAACATTTTTTTCAAAAATTCAAAAAACGATGGGCTATAACCCATGTTTTTTGAAATTTTGAAATTTCTTCAAATCCTCAAAAATGATGAAAAACGGCGTGCTATAGTATGCCGTACGGTAGGGGCTATAGCCCATGTTCAAAAATGATGAAAAATGAGGATAACATTTTTTTCAAAAATTCAAAAAACGATGGGCTATAACCCATGTTTTTTGAAATTTTGAATTTTCTTCAAATCCTCAAAAATGATGAAAAACGGCGTGCTATAGTATGCCGTACGGTAGGGGCTATAGCCCATGTTCAAAAATGATGAAAAATGAGGATAACATTTTTTTCAAAAATTCAAAAACGATGGGCTATAACCCATGTTTTTTGAAATTTTGAAATTTCTTCAAATCCTCAAAAATGATGAAAAACAGCGTGCTATAGTATGCCGTACGGTAGGGGCTATAGCCCATGTTCAAAAATGATGAAAAATGAGGATAATTTTTTTTTCAAAAATTCAAAAAACGATGGGCTATAACCCATGTTTTTTGAAATTTTGAATTTTCTTCAAATCCTCAAAAATGATGAAAAACGGCGTGCTATAGTATGCCGTACGGTAGGGGCTATAGCCCATGTTCAAAAATGATGAAAAATGAGGATAACATTTTTTTCAATAATTCAAAAAACGATGGGCTATAAGTTTATAACCCATGTTTTTTGAAATTTTGAATTTTCTTCAAATCCTCAAAAATGATGAAAAACGGCGTGCTATACTATGCCGTACGGTAGGGGCTATAGCCCATGTTCAAAAATGATGAAAAATGAGGATAACATTTTTTTCAAAAATTCAAAAAACAATGGGCTATAACCCATGTTTTCTGAAATTTTGAATTTTCTTCAAATCCTCAAAAATGATGAAAAACGGCGTGCTATAGTATGCCGTACGGTAGGGGCTATAGCCCATGTTCAAAAATGATGAAAAATGAGGATAACATTTTTTTCAAAAATTCAAAAAACGATGGGCTATAACCCATGTTTTTTGAAATTTTGAATTTTCTTCAAATCCTCAAAAATGATGAAAAACGGCGTGCTATAGTATGCCGTACGGTAGGGGCTATAGCCCATGTTCAAAAATGATGAAAAATGAGGATAACATTTTTTTCAAAAATTCAAAAACGATGGGCTATAACCCATGTTTTTTGAAATTTTGAATTTTCTTCAAATCCTCAAAAATGATGAAAAACGGCGTGCTATACTATGCCGTACGGTAGGGGCTATAGCCCATGTTCAAAAATGATGAAAAATGAGGATAACATTTTTTTCAAAAATTCAAAAAACGATGGGCTATAACCCATGTTTTTTTAAATTTTGAATTTTCTTCAAATCCTCAAAAATGATGAAAAACGGCGTGCTATAGTATGCCGTACGGTAGGGGCTATAGCCCATGTTCAAAAATGATGAAAAATGAGGATAACATTTTTTTCAAAAATTCAAAAAACAATGGGCTATAACCCATGTTTTTTGAAATTTTGAATTTTCTTCAAATCCTCAAAAATGATGAAAAACGGCGTGCTATAGTATGCCGTACGGTAGGGGCTATAGCCCATGTTCAAAAATGATGAAAAATGAGGATAACATTTTTTTCAAAAATTCAAAAAACGATGGGCTATAACCCATGTTTTTTGAAATTTTGAATTTTCTTCAAATCCTCAAAAATGATGAAAAACGGCATGCTATAGTATGCCGTACGGTAGGGGCTATAGCCCATGTTCAAAAATGATGAAAAATGAGGATAACATTTTTTTCAAAAATTCAAAAAACGATGGGCTATAACCCATGTTTTTTGAAATTTTGAATTTTCTTCAAATCCTCAAAAATGATGAAAAACGGCGTGCTATAGTATGCCGTACGGTAGGGGCTATAGCCCATGTTCAAAAATGATGAAAAATTAGGATAACATTTTTTTCAAAAATTCAAAAAACGATGGGCTATAACCCATGTTTTTTGAAATTTTGAATTTTCTTCAAATCCTCAAAAATGATGAAAAACGGCATGCTATAGTATGCCGTACGGTAGGGGCTATAGCCCATGTTCAAAAATGATGAAAAATGAGGATAACATTTTTTTCAAAAATTCAAAAAACAATGGGCTATAACCCATGTTTTCTGAAATTTTGAATTTTCTTCAAATCCTCAAAAATGATGAAAAACGGCGTGCTATAGTATGCCATACGGTAGGGGCTATAGCCCATGTTCAAAAATGATGAAAAATTAGGATAACATTTTTTTCAAAAATTCAAAAAACGATGGGCTATAACCCATGTTTTTTGAAATTTTGAATTTTCTTCAAATCCTCAAAAATGATGAAAAACGGCATGCTATAGTATGCCGTACGGTAGGGGCTATAGCCCATGTTCAAAAATGATGAAAAATGAGGATAACATTTTTTTCAAAAATTAAAAAAACAATGGGCTATAACCCATGTTTTTTGAAAATTTGAATTTTCTTCAAATCCTCAAAAATGATGAAAAACGGCGTGCTATAGTATGCCGTACGGTAGGGGCTATAGCCCATGTTCAAAAATGATGAAAAATTAGGATAACATTTTTTTCAAAAATTCAAAAAACGATGGGCTATAACCCATGTTTTTTGAAATTTTGAAATTTCTTCAAATCCTCAAAAATGATGAAAAACGGCGTGCTATAGTATGCCGTACGGTAGGGGCTATAGCCCATGTTCAAAAATGATGAAAAATGAGGATAACATTTTTTTCAAAAATTCAAAAAACGATGGGCTATAACCCATGTTTTTTGAAATTTTGAATTTTCTTCAAATCCTCAAAAATGATGAAAAACGGCGTGCTATAGTATGCCGTACGGTAGGGGCTATAGCCCATGTTCAAAAATGATGAAAAATGAGGATAACATTTTTTTCAAAAATTCAAAAACGATGGGCTATAACCCATGTTTTTTGAAATTTTGAAATTTCTTCAAATCCTCAAAAATGATGAAAAACAGCGTGCTATAGTATGCCGTACGGTAGGGGCTATAGCCCATGTTCAAAAATGATGAAAAATGAGGATAATTTTTTTTTCAAAAATTCAAAAAACGATGGGCTATAACCCATGTTTTTTGAAATTTTGAATTTTCTTCAAATCCTCAAAAATGATGAAAAACGGCGTGCTATAGTATGCCGTACGGTAGGGGCTATAGCCCATGTTCAAAAATGATGAAAAATGAGGATAACATTTTTTTCAAAAATTCAAAAAACGATGGGCTATAAGTTTATAACCCATGTTTTTTGAAATTTTGAATTTTCTTCAAATCCTCAAAAATGATGAAAAACGGCGTGCTATACTATGCCGTACGGTAGGGGCTATAGCCCATGTTCAAAAATGATGAAAAATGAGGATAACATTTTTTTCAAAAATTCAAAAAACAATGGGCTATAACCCATGTTTTCTGAAATTTTGAATTTTCTTCAAATCCTCAAAAATGATGAAAAACGGCGTGCTATAGTATGCCGTACGGTAGGGGCTATAGCCCATGTTCAAAAATGATGAAAAATGAGGATAACATTTTTTTCAAAAATTCAAAAAACGATGGGCTATAACCCATGTTTTTTGAAATTTTGAATTTTCTTCAAATCCTCAAAAATGATGAAAAACGGCGTGCTATAGTATGCCGTACGGTAGGGGCTATAGCCCATGTTCAAAAATGATGAAAAATGAGGATAACATTTTTTTCAAAAATTCAAAAACGATGGGCTATAACCCATGTTTTTTGAAATTTTGAATTTTCTTCAAATCCTCAAAAATGATGAAAAACGGCGTGCTATACTATGCCGTACGGTAGGGGCTATAGCCCATGTTCAAAAATGATGAAAAATGAGGATAACATTTTTTTCAAAAATTCAAAAAACGATGGGCTATAACCCATGTTTTTTGAAATTTTGAATTTTCTTCAAATCCTCAAAAATGATGAAAAACGGCGTGCTATAGTATGCCGTACGGTAGGGGCTATAGCCCATGTTCAAAAATGATGAAAAATGAGGATAACATTTTTTTCAAAAATTCAAAAAACAATGGGCTATAACCCATGTTTTTTGAAATTTTGAATTTTCTTCAAATCCTCAAAAATGATGAAAAACGGCGTGCTATAGTATGCCGTACGGTAGGGGCTATAGCCCATGTTCAAAAATGATGAAAAATGAGGATAACATTTTTTTCAAAAATTCAAAAAACGATGGGCTATAACCCATGTTTTTTGAAATTTTGAATTTTCTTCAAATCCTCAAAAATGATGAAAAACGGCATGCTATAGTATGCCGTACGGTAGGGGCTATAGCCCATGTTCAAAAATGATGAAAAATGAGGATAACATTTTTTTCAAAAATTCAAAAAACGATGGGCTATAACCCATGTTTTTTGAAAATTTGAATTTTCTTCAAATCCTCAAAAATGATGAAAAACGGCGTGCTATAGTATGCCGTACGGTAGGGGCTATAGCCCATGTTCAAAAATGATGAAAAATGAGGATAACATTTTTTTCAAAAATTCAAAAAACGATGGGCTATAACCCATGTTTTTTGAAATTTTGAATTTTCTTCAAATCCTCAAAAATGATGAAAAACGGCATGCTATAGTATGCCGTACGGTAGGGGCTATAGCCCATGTTCAAAAATGATGAAAAATGAGGATAACATTTTTTTCAAAAATTAAAAAAACAATGGGCTATAACCCATGTTTTTTGAAAATTTGAATTTTCTTCAAATCCTCAAAAATGATGAAAAACGGCGTGCTATAGTATGCCGTACGGTAGGGGCTATAGCCCATGTTCAAAAATGATGAAAAATTAGGATAACATTTTTTTCAAAAATTCAAAAAACGATGGGCTATAACCCATGTTTTTTGAAATTTTGAAATTTCTTCAAATCCTCAAAAATGATGAAAAACGGCGTGCTATAGTATGCCGTACGGTAGGGGCTATAGCCCATGTTCAAAAATGATGAAAAATGAGGATAACATTTTTTTCAAAAATTCAAAAAACGATGGGCTATAACCCATGTTTTTTGAAATTTTGAATTTTCTTCAAATCCTCAAAAATGATGAAAAACGGCGTGCTATAGTATGCCGTACGGTAGGGGCTATAGCCCATGTTCAAAAATGATGAAAAATGAGGATAACATTTTTTTCAAAAATTCAAAAACGATGGGCTATAACCCATGTTTTTTGAAATTTTGAAATTTCTTCAAATCCTCAAAAATGATGAAAAACAGCGTGCTATAGTATGCCGTACGGTAGGGGCTATAGCCCATGTTCAAAAATGATGAAAAATGAGGATAACATTTTTTTCAAAAATTCAAAAAACGATGGGCTATAAGTTTATAACCCATGTTTTTTGAAATTTTGAATTTTCTTCAAATCCTCAAAAATGATGAAAAACGGCGTGCTATACTATGCCGTACGGTAGGGGCTATAGCCCATGTTCAAAAATGATGAAAAATGAGGATAACATTTTTTTCAAAAATTCAAAAAACAATGGGCTATAACCCATGTTTTCTGAAATTTTGAATTTTCTTCAAATCCTCAAAAATGATGAAAAACGGCGTGCTATAGTATGCCGTACGGTAGGGGCTATAGCCCATGTTCAAAAATGATGAAAAATGAGGATAACATTTTTTTCAAAAATTCAAAAAACAATGGGCTATAACCCATGTTTTTTGAAATTTTGAATTTTTTTCAAATCCTCAAAAATGATGAAAAACGGCGTGCTATAGTATGCCGTACGGTAGGGGCTATAGCCCATGTTCAAAAATGATGAAAAATTAGGATAACATTTTTTTCAAAAATTCAAAAAACGATGGGCTATAACCCATGTTTTTTGAAATTTTGAATTTTCTTCAAATCCTCAAAAATGATGAAAAACGGCGTGCTATACTATGCCGTACGGTAGGGGCTATAGCCCATGTTCAAAAATGATGAAAAATGAGGATAACATTTTTTTCAAAAATTCAAAAAACAATGGGCTATAACCCATGTTTTCTGAAATTTTGAATTTTCTTCAAATCCTCAAAAATGATGAAAAACGGCGTGCTATAGTATGCCATACGGTAGGGGCTATAGCCCATGTTCAAAAATGATGAAAAATTAGGATAACATTTTTTTCAAAAATTCAAAAAACGATGGGCTATAACCCATGTTTTTTGAAATTTTGAATTTTCTTCAAATCCTCAAAAATGATGAAAAACGGCATGCTATAGTATGCCGTACGGTAGGGGCTATAGCCCATGTTCAAAAATGATGAAAAATGAGGATAACATTTTTTTCAAAAATTAAAAAAACAATGGGCTATAACCCATGTTTTTTGAAAATTTGAATTTTCTTCAAATCCTCAAAAATGATGAAAAACGGCGTGCTATAGTATGCCGTACGGTAGGGGCTATAGCCCATGTTCAAAAATGATGAAAAATTAGGATAACATTTTTTTCAAAAATTCAAAAAACGATGGGCTATAACCCATGTTTTTTGAAATTTTGAAATTTCTTCAAATCCTCAAAAATGATGAAAAACGGCGTGCTATAGTATGCCGTACGGTAGGGGCTATAGCCCATGTTCAAAAATGATGAAAAATGAGGATAACATTTTTTTCAAAAATTCAAAAAACGATGGGCTATAACCCATGTTTTTTGAAATTTTGAATTTTCTTCAAATCCTCAAAAATGATGAAAAACGGCGTGCTATAGTATGCCGTACGGTAGGGGCTATAGCCCATGTTCAAAAATGATGAAAAATGAGGATAACATTTTTTTCAAAAATTCAAAAACGATGGGCTATAACCCATGTTTTTTGAAATTTTGAAATTTCTTCAAATCCTCAAAAATGATGAAAAACAGCGTGCTATAGTATGCCGTACGGTAGGGGCTATAGCCCATGTTCAAAAATGATGAAAAATGAGGATAATTTTTTTTTCAAAAATTCAAAAAACGATGGGCTATAACCCATGTTTTTTGAAATTTTGAATTTTCTTCAAATCCTCAAAAATGATGAAAAACGGCGTGCTATAGTATGCCGTACGGTAGGGGCTATAGCCCATGTTCAAAAATGATGAAAAATGAGGATAACATTTTTTTCAAAAATTCAAAAAACGATGGGCTATAAGTTTATAACCCATGTTTTTTGAAATTTTGAATTTTCTTCAAATCCTCAAAAATGATGAAAAACGGCGTGCTATACTATGCCGTACGGTAGGGGCTATAGCCCATGTTCAAAAATGATGAAAAATGAGGATAACATTTTTTTCAAAAATTCAAAAAACAATGGGCTATAACCCATGTTTTCTGAAATTTTGAATTTTCTTCAAATCCTCAAAAATGATGAAAAACGGCGTGCTATAGTATGCCGTACGGTAGGGGCTATAGCCCATGTTCAAAAATGATGAAAAATGAGGATAACATTTTTTTCAAAAATTCAAAAAACGATGGGCTATAACCCATGTTTTTTGAAATTTTGAATTTTCTTCAAATCCTCAAAAATGATGAAAAACGGCGTGCTATAGTATGCCGTACGGTAGGGGCTATAGCCCATGTTCAAAAATGATGAAAAATGAGGATAACATTTTTTTCAAAAATTCAAAAAACGATGGGCTATAAGTTTATAACCCATGTTTTTTGAAATTTTGAATTTTCTTCAAATCCTCAAAAATGATGAAAAACGGCGTGCTATACTATGCCGTACGGTAGGGGCTATAGCCCATGTTCAAAAATGATGAAAAATGAGGATAACATTTTTTTCAAAAATTCAAAAAACAATGGGCTATAACCCATGTTTTCTGAAATTTTGAATTTTCTTCAAATCCTCAAAAATGATGAAAAACGGCGTGCTATAGTATGCCGTACGGTAGGGGCTATAGCCCATGTTCAAAAATGATGAAAAATGAGGATAACATTTTTTTCAAAAATTCAAAAAACGATGGGCTATAACCCATGTTTTTTGAAATTTTGAATTTTCTTCAAATCCTCAAAAATGATGAAAAACGGCGTGCTATAGTATGCCGTACGGTAGGGGCTATAGCCCATGTTCAAAAATGATGAAAAATTCGGATAACATTTTTTTCAAAAATTCAAAAAACGATGGGCTATAACCCATGTTTTTTGAAATTTTGAATTTTCTTCAAATCCTCAAAAATGATGAAAAACGGCGTGCTATAGTATGCCGTACGGTAGGGGCTATAGCCCATGTTCAAAAATGATGAAAAATGAGGATAACATTTTTTTCAAAAATTCAAAAACGATGGGCTATAACCCATGTTTTTTGAAATTTTGAAATTTCTTCAAATCCTCAAAAATGATGAAAAACAGCGTGCTATAGTATGCCGTACGGTAGGGGCTATAGCCCATGTTCAAAAATGATGAAAAATGAGGATAACATTTTTTTCAAAAATTCAAAAAACGATGGGCTATAACCCATGTTTTTTGAAATTTTGAATTTTCTTCAAATCCTCAAAAATGATGAAAAACGGCGTGCTATAGTATGCCGTACGGTAGGGGCTATAGCCCATGTTCAAAAATGATGAAAAATGAGGATAACATTTTTTTCAAAAATTCAAAAAACGATGGGCTATAAGTTTATAACCCATGTTTTTTGAAATTTTGAATTTTCTTCAAATCCTCAAAAATGATGAAAAACGGCGTGCTATACTATGCCGTACGGTAGGGGCTATAGCCCATGTTCAAAAATGATGAAAAATGAGGATAACATTTTTTTCAAAAATTCAAAAAACAATGGGCTATAACCCATGTTTTCTGAAATTTTGAATTTTCTTCAAATCCTCAAAAATGATGAAAAACGGCGTGCTATAGTATGCCGTACGGTAGGGGCTATAGCCCATGTTCAAAAATGATGAAAAATGAGGATAACATTTTTTTCAAAAATTCAAAAAACGATGGGCTATAACCCATGTTTTTTGAAATTTTGAATTTTCTTCAAATCCTCAAAAATGATGAAAAACGGCGTGCTATAGTATGCCGTACGGTAGGGGCTATAGCCCATGTTCAAAAATGATGAAAAATTCGGATAACATTTTTTTCAAAAATTCAAAAAACGATGGGCTATAACCCATGTTTTTTGAAATTTTGAATTTTCTTCAAATCCTCAAAAATGATGAAAAACGGCGTGCTATAGTATGCCGTACGGTAGGGGCTATAGCCCATGTTCAAAAATGATGAAAAATGAGGATAACATTTTTTTCAAAAATTCAAAAACGATGGGCTATAACCCATGTTTTTTGAAATTTTGAAATTTCTTCAAATCCTCAAAAATGATGAAAAACAGCGTGCTATAGTATGCCGTACGGTAGGGGCTATAGCCCATGTTCAAAAATGATGAAAAATGAGGATAACATTTTTTTCAAAAATTCAAAAAACGATGGGCTATAACCCATGTTTTTTGAAATTTTGAATTTTCTTCAAATCCTCAAAAATGATGAAAAACGGCGTGCTATAGTATGCCGTACGGTAGGGGCTATAGCCCATGTTCAAAAATGATGAAAAATGAGGATAACATTTTTTTCAAAAATTCAAAAAACGATGGGCTATAAGTTTATAACCCATGTTTTTTGAAATTTTGAATTTTCTTCAAATCCTCAAAAATGATGAAAAACGGCGTGCTATACTATGCCGTACGGTAGGGGCTATAGCCCATGTTCAAAAATGATGAAAAATGAGGATAACATTTTTTTCAAAAATTCAAAAAACAATGGGCTATAACCCATGTTTTCTGAAATTTTGAATTTTCTTCAAATCCTCAAAAATGATGAAAAACGGCGTGCTATAGTATGCCGTACGGTAGGGGCTATAGCCCATGTTCAAAAATGATGAAAAATGAGGATAACATTTTTTTCAAAAATTCAAAAAACGATGGGCTATAACCCATGTTTTTTGAAATTTTGAATTTTCTTCAAATCCTCAAAAATGATGAAAAACGGCGTGCTATAGTATGCCGTACGGTAGGGGCTATAGCCCATGTTCAAAAATGATGAAAAATGAGGATAACATTTTTTTCAAAAATTCAAAAAACAATGGGCTATAACCCATGTTTTTTGAAATTTTGAATTTTCTTCAAATCCTCAAAAATGATGAAAAACGGCGTGCTATAGTATGCCGTACGGTAGGGGCTATAGCCCATGTTCAAAAATGATGAAAAATGAGGATAACATTTTTTTCAAAAATTCTAAAAACGATGGGCTATAACCCATGTTTTTTGAAATTTTGAATTTTCTTCAAATCCTCAAAAATGATGAAAAACGGCGTGCTATAGTATGCCGTACGGTAGGGGCTATAGCCCATGTTCAAAAATGATGAAAAATGAGGATAACATTTTTTTTTTAAATTCAAAAAACGATGGGCTATAACCCATGTTTTTTGAAATTTTGAAATTTCTTCAAATCCTCAAAAATGATGAAAAACGGCGTGCTATAGTATGCCGTACGGTAGGGGCTATAGCCCATGTTCAAAAATGATGAAAAATGAGGATAACATTTTTTTCAAAAATTCCATAAACGATGGGCTATAACCCATGTTTTTTGAAATTTTGAATTTTCTTCAAATCCTCAAAAATGATGAAAAACGGCGTGCTATAGTATGCCGTACGGTAGGGGCTATAGCCCATGTTCAAAAATGATGAAAAATGAGGATAACATTTTTTTCAAAAATTCAAAAAACGATGGGCTATAACCCATGTTTTTTTAAAATTTGAATTTTCTTCAAATCCTCAAAAATGATGAAAAACGGCGTGCTATAGTATGCCGTACGGTAGGGGCTATAGCCCATGTTCAAAAATGATGAAAAATGAGGATAACATTTTTTTCAAAAATTCAAAAAACGATGGGCTATAACCCATGTTCAAAAATGATGAAAAATGAGGATAACATTTTTTTCAAAAATTCAAAAAACGATGGGCTATAAGTTTATAACCCATGTTTTTTGAAATTTTGAATTTTCTTCAAATCCTCAAAAATGATGAAAAACGGCGTGCTATACTATGCCGTACGGTAGGGGCTATAGCCCATGTTCAAAAATGATGAAAAATGAGGATAACATTTTTTTCAAAAATTCAAAAAACAATGGGCTATAACCCATGTTTTCTGAAATTTTGAATTTTCTTCAAATCCTCAAAAATGATGAAAAACGGCGTGCTATAGTATGCCGTACGGTAGGGGCTATAGCCCATGTTCAAAAATGATGAAAAATGAGGATAACATTTTTTTCAAAAATTCAAAAAACGATGGGCTATAACCCATGTTTTTTGAAATTTTGAATTTTCTTCAAATCCTCAAAAATGATGAAAAACGGCGTGCTATAGTATGCCGTACGGTAGGGGCTATAGCCCATGTTCAAAAATGATGAAAAATTCGGATAACATTTTTTTCAAAAATTCAAAAAACGATGGGCTATAACCCATGTTTTTTGAAATTTTGAATTTTCTTCAAATCCTCAAAAATGATGAAAAACGGCGTGCTATAGTATGCCGTACGGTAGGGGCTATAGCCCATGTTCAAAAATGATGAAAAATGAGGATAACATTTTTTTCAAAAATTCAAAAAACAATGGGCTATAACCCATGTTTTTTGAAATTTTGAATTTTCTTCAAATCCTCAAAAATGATGAAAAACGGCGTGCTATAGTATGCCGTACGGTAGGGGCTATAGCCCATGTTCAAAAATGATGAAAAATGAGGATAACATTTTTTTCAAAAATTCTAAAAACGATGGGCTATAACCCATGTTTTTTGAAATTTTGAATTTTCTTCAAATCCTCAAAAATGATGAAAAACGGCGTGCTATAGTATGCCGTACGGTAGGGGCTATAGCCCATGTTCAAAAATGATGAAAAATGAGGATAACATTTTTTTTTTAAATTCAAAAAACGATGGGCTATAACCCATGTTTTTTGAAATTTTGAAATTTCTTCAAATCCTCAAAAATGATGAAAAACGGCGTGCTATAGTATGCCGTACGGTAGGGGCTATAGCCCATGTTCAAAAATGATGAAAAATGAGGATAACATTTTTTTCAAAAATTCCATAAACGATGGGCTATAACCCATGTTTTTTGAAATTTTGAATTTTCTTCAAATCCTCAAAAATGATGAAAAACGGCGTGCTATAGTATGCCGTACGGTAGGGGCTATAGCCCATGTTCAAAAATGATGAAAAATGAGGATAACATTTTTTTCAAAAATTCAAAAAACGATGGGCTATAACCCATGTTTTTTTAAAATTTGAATTTTCTTCAAATCCTCAAAAATGATGAAAAACGGCGTGCTATAGTATGCCGTACGGTAGGGGCTATAGCCCATGTTCAAAAATGATGAAAAATGAGGATAACATTTTTTTCAAAAATTCAAAAAACGATGGGCTATAACCCATGTTCAAAAATGATGAAAAATGAGGATAACATTTTTTTCAAAAATTCAAAAAACGATGGGCTATAAGTTTATAACCCATGTTTTTTGAAATTTTGAATTTTCTTCAAATCCTCAAAAATGATGAAAAACGGCGTGCTATACTATGCCGTACGGTAGGGGCTATAGCCCATGTTCAAAAATGATGAAAAATGAGGATAACATTTTTTTCAAAAATTCAAAAAACAATGGGCTATAACCCATGTTTTCTGAAATTTTGAATTTTCTTCAAATCCTCAAAAATGATGAAAAACGGCGTGCTATAGTATGCCGTACGGTAGGGGCTATAGCCCATGTTCAAAAATGATGAAAAATGAGGATAACATTTTTTTCAAAAATTCAAAAAACGATGGGCTATAACCCATGTTTTTTGAAATTTTGAATTTTCTTCAAATCCTCAAAAATGATGAAAAACGGCGTGCTATAGTATGCCGTACGGTAGGGGCTATAGCCCATGTTCAAAAATGATGAAAAATTCGGATAACATTTTTTTCAAAAATTCAAAAAACGATGGGCTATAACCCATGTTTTTTGAAATTTTGAATTTTCTTCAAATCCTCAAAAATGATGAAAAACGGCGTGCTATAGTATGCCGTACGGTAGGGGCTATAGCCCATGTTCAAAAATGATGAAAAATGAGGATAACATTTTTTTCAAAAATTCAAAAACGATGGGCTATAACCCATGTTTTTTGAAATTTTGAAATTTCTTCAAATCCTCAAAAATGATGAAAAACAGCGTGCTATAGTATGCCGTACGGTAGGGGCTATAGCCCATGTTCAAAAATGATGAAAAATGAGGATAACATTTTTTTCAAAAATTCAAAAAACGATGGGCTATAACCCATGTTTTTTGAAATTTTGAATTTTCTTCAAATCCTCAAAAATGATGAAAAACGGCGTGCTATAGTATGCCGTACGGTAGGGGCTATAGCCCATGTTCAAAAATGATGAAAAATGAGGATAACATTTTTTTCAAAAATTCAAAAAACGATGGGCTATAAGTTTATAACCCATGTTTTTTGAAATTTTGAATTTTCTTCAAATCCTCAAAAATGATGAAAAACGGCGTGCTATACTATGCCGTACGGTAGGGGCTATAGCCCATGTTCAAAAATGATGAAAAATGAGGATAACATTTTTTTCAAAAATTCAAAAAACAATGGGCTATAACCCATGTTTTCTGAAATTTTGAATTTTCTTCAAATCCTCAAAAATGATGAAAAACGGCGTGCTATAGTATGCCGTACGGTAGGGGCTATAGCCCATGTTCAAAAATGATGAAAAATGAGGATAACATTTTTTTCAAAAATTCAAAAAACGATGGGCTATAACCCATGTTTTTTGAAATTTTGAATTTTCTTCAAATCCTCAAAAATGATGAAAAACGGCGTGCTATAGTATGCCGTACGGTAGGGGCTATAGCCCATGTTCAAAAATGATGAAAAATGAGGATAACATTTTTTTCAAAAATTCAAAAAACAATGGGCTATAACCCATGTTTTTTGAAATTTTGAATTTTCTTCAAATCCTCAAAAATGATGAAAAACGGCGTGCTATAGTATGCCGTACGGTAGGGGCTATAGCCCATGTTCAAAAATGATGAAAAATGAGGATAACATTTTTTTCAAAAATTCTAAAAACGATGGGCTATAACCCATGTTTTTTGAAATTTTGAATTTTCTTCAAATCCTCAAAAATGATGAAAAACGGCGTGCTATAGTATGCCGTACGGTAGGGGCTATAGCCCATGTTCAAAAATGATGAAAAATGAGGATAACATTTTTTTTTTAAATTCAAAAAACGATGGGCTATAACCCATGTTTTTTGAAATTTTGAAATTTCTTCAAATCCTCAAAAATGATGAAAAACGGCGTGCTATAGTATGCCGTACGGTAGGGGCTATAGCCCATGTTCAAAAATGATGAAAAATGAGGATAACATTTTTTTCAAAAATTCCATAAACGATGGGCTATAACCCATGTTTTTTGAAATTTTGAATTTTCTTCAAATCCTCAAAAATGATGAAAAACGGCGTGCTATAGTATGCCGTACGGTAGGGGCTATAGCCCATGTTCAAAAATGATGAAAAATGAGGATAACATTTTTTTCAAAAATTCAAAAAACGATGGGCTATAACCCATGTTTTTTTAAAATTTGAATTTTCTTCAAATCCTCAAAAATGATGAAAAACGGCGTGCTATAGTATGCCGTACGGTAGGGGCTATAGCCCATGTTCAAAAATGATGAAAAATGAGGATAACATTTTTTTCAAAAATTAAAAAAACAATGGGCTATAACCCATGTTTTTTGAAATTTTGAATTTTCTTCAAATCCTCAAAAATGATGAAAAACGGCGTGCTATAGTATGCCGTACGGTAGGGGCTATAGCCCATGTTCAAAAATGATGAAAAATTAGGATAACATTTTTTTCAAAAATTCAAAAAACGATGGGCTATAACCCATGTTTTTTGAAATTTTGAATTTTCTTCAAATCCTCAAAAATGATGAAAAACGGGATGCTATAGTATGCCGTACGGTAGGGGCTATAGCCCATGTTCAAAAATGATGAAAAATGAGGATAACATTTTTTTCAAAAATTAAAAAAACAATGGGCTATAACCCATGTTTTTTGAAAATTTGAATTTTCTTCAAATCCTCAAAAATGATGAAAAACGGCGTGCTATAGTATGCCGTACGGTAGGGGCTATAGCCCATGTTCAAAAATGATGAAAAATTAGGATAACATTTTTTTCAAAAATTCAAAAAACGATGGGCTATAACCCATGTTTTTTGAAATTTTGAAATTTCTTCAAATCCTCAAAAATGATGAAAAACGGCGTGCTATAGTATGCCGTACGGTAGGGGCTATAGCCCATGTTCAAAAATGATGAAAAATGAGGATAACATTTTTTTCAAAAATTCAAAAAACGATGGGCTATAACCCATGTTTTTTGAAATTTTGAAATTTCTTCAAATCCTCAAAAATGATGAAAAACGGCGTGCTATAGTATGCCGTACGGTAGGGGCTATAGCCCATGTTCAAAAATGATGAAAAATTAGGATAACATTTTTTTCAAAAATTCAAAAACGATGGGCTATAACCCATGTTTTTTGAAATTTTGAAATTTCTTCAAATCCTCAAAAATGATGAAAAACAGCGTGCTATAGTATGCCGTACGGTAGGGGCTATAGCCCATGTTCAAAAATGATGAAAAATGAGGATAACATTTTTTTCAAAAATTCAAAAAACGATGGGCTATAACCCATGTTTTTGAAATTTTGAATTTTCTTCAAATCCTCAAAAATGATGAAAAAAGGCGTGCTATAGTATGCCGTACGGTAGGGGCTATAGCCCATGTTCAAAAATGATGAAAAATGAGGATAACATTTTTTTCAAAAATTCAAAAAACGATGGGCTATAAGTTTATAACCCATGTTTTTTGAAATTTTGAATTTTCTTCAAATCCTCAAAAATGATGAAAAACGGCGTGCTATACTATGCCGTACGGTAGGGGCTATAGCCCATGTTCAAAAATGATGAAAAATGAGGATAACATTTTTTTCAAAAATTCAAAAAACAATGGGCTATAACCCATGTTTTTTTTAATTTTGAATTTTCTTCAAATCCTCAAAAATGATGAAAAACGGCGTGCTATAGTATGCCGTACGGTAGGGGCTATAGCCCATGTTCAAAAATGATGAAAAATGAGGATAACATTTTTTTCAAAAATTCAAAAAACGATGGGCTATAACCCATGTTTTTTGAAATTTTGAATTTTCTTCAAATCCTCAAAAATGATGAAAAACGGCGTGCTATACTATGCCGTACGGTAGGGGCTATAGCCCATGTTCAAAAATGATGAAAAATGAGGATAACATTTTTTTCAAAAATTCAAAAAACGATGGGCTATAAGTTTATAACCCATGTTTTTTGAAATTTTGAATTTTCTTCAAATCCTCAAAAATGATGAAAAACGGCGTGCTATACTATGCCGTACGGTAGGGGCTATAGCCCATGTTCAAAAATGATGAAAAATGAGGATAACATTTTTTTCAAAAATTCAAAAAACAATGGGCTATAACCCATGTTTTCTGAAATTTTGAATTTTCTTCAAATCCTCAAAAATGATGAAAAACGGCGTGCTATAGTATGCCGTACGGTAGGGGCTATAGCCCATGTTCAAAAATGATGAAAAATGAGGATAACATTTTTTTCAAAAATTCAAAAAACGATGGGCTATAACCCATGTTTTTTGAAATTTTGAATTTTCTTCAAATCCTCAAAAATGATGAAAAACGGCGTGCTATAGTATGCCGTACGGTAGGGGCTATAGCCCATGTTCAAAAATGATGAAAAATTCGGATAACATTTTTTTCAAAAATTCAAAAAACGATGGGCTATAACCCATGTTTTTTGAAATTTTGAATTTTCTTCAAATCCTCAAAAATGATGAAAAACGGCGTGCTATAGTATGCCGTACGGTAGGGGCTATAGCCCATGTTCAAAAATGATGAAAAATGAGGATAACATTTTTTTCAAAAATTCAAAAACGATGGGCTATAACCCATGTTTTTTGAAATTTTGAAATTTCTTCAAATCCTCAAAAATGATGAAAAACAGCGTGCTATAGTATGCCGTACGGTAGGGGCTATAGCCCATGTTCAAAAATGATGAAAAATGAGGATAACATTTTTTTCAAAAATTCAAAAAACGATGGGCTATAACCCATGTTTTTTGAAATTTTGAATTTTCTTCAAATCCTCAAAAATGATGAAAAACGGCGTGCTATAGTATGCCGTACGGTAGGGGCTATAGCCCATGTTCAAAAATGATGAAAAATGAGGATAACATTTTTTTCAAAAATTCAAAAAACGATGGGCTATAACCCATGTTTTTGAAATTTTGAATTTTCTTCAAATCCTCAAAAATGATGAAAAAAGGCGTGCTATAGTATGCCGTACGGTAGGGGCTATAGCCCATGTTCAAAAATGATGAAAAATGAGGATAACATTTTTTTCAAAAATTCAAAAAACGATGGGCTATAAGTTTATAACCCATGTTTTTTGAAATTTTGAATTTTCTTCAAATCCTCAAAAATGATGAAAAACGGCGTGCTATACTATGCCGTACGGTAGGGGCTATAGCCCATGTTCAAAAATGATGAAAAATGAGGATAACATTTTTTTCAAAAATTCAAAAAACAATGGGCTATAACCCATGTTTTTTTTAATTTTGAATTTTCTTCAAATCCTCAAAAATGATGAAAAACGGCGTGCTATAGTATGCCGTACGGTAGGGGCTATAGCCCATGTTCAAAAATGATGAAAAATGAGGATAACATTTTTTTCAAAAATTCAAAAAACGATGGGCTATAACCCATGTTTTTTGAAATTTTGAATTTTCTTCAAATCCTCAAAAATGATGAAAAACGGCGTGCTATACTATGCCGTACGGTAGGGGCTATAGCCCATGTTCAAAAATGATGAAAAATGAGGATAACATTTTTTTCAAAAATTCAAAAAACGATGGGCTATAAGTTTATAACCCATGTTTTTTGAAATTTTGAATTTTCTTCAAATCCTCAAAAATGATGAAAAACGGCGTGCTATACTATGCCGTACGGTAGGGGCTATAGCCCATGTTCAAAAATGATGAAAAATGAGGATAACATTTTTTTCAAAAATTCAAAAAACAATGGGCTATAACCCATGTTTTCTGAAATTTTGAATTTTCTTCAAATCCTCAAAAATGATGAAAAACGGCGTGCTATAGTATGCCGTACGGTAGGGGCTATAGCCCATGTTCAAAAATGATGAAAAATGAGGATAACATTTTTTTCAAAAATTCAAAAAACGATGGGCTATAACCCATGTTTTTTGAAATTTTGAATTTTCTTCAAATCCTCAAAAATGATGAAAAACGGCGTGCTATAGTATGCCGTACGGTAGGGGCTATAGCCCATGTTCAAAAATGATGAAAAATGAGGATAACATTTTTTTCAAAAATTCAAAAAACAATGGGCTATAACCCATGTTTTTTGAAATTTTGAAATTTCTTCAAATCCTCAAAAATGATGAAAAACGGCGTGCTATAGTATGCCGTACGGTAGGGGCTATAGCCCATGTTCAAAAATGATGAAAAATGAGGATAACATTTTTTTCAAAAATTCAAAAAACGATGGGCTATAACCCATGTTTTTTGAAATTTTGAATTTTCTTCAAATCCTCAAAAATGATGAAAAACGGCGTGCTATAGTATGCCGTACGGTAGGGGCTATAGCCCATGTTCAAAAATGATGAAAAATGAGGATAATTTTTTTTTCAAAAATTCAAAAACGATGGGCTATAACCCATGTTTTTTGAAATTTTGAAATTTCTTCAAATCCTCAAAAATGATGAAAAACAGCGTGCTATAGTATGCCGTACGGTAGGGGCTATAGCCCATGTTCAAAAATGATGAAAAATGAGGATAACATTTTTTTCAAAAATTCAAAAAACGATGGGCTATAAGTTTATAACCCATGTTTTTTGAAATTTTGAATTTTCTTCAAATCCTCAAAAATGATGAAAAACGGCGTGCTATACTATGCCGTACGGTAGGGGCTATAGCCCATGTTGAAAAATGATGAAAAATGAGGATAACATTTTTTTCAAAAATTCAAAAAACAATGGGCTATAACCCATGTTTTTTGAAATTTTGAATTTTCTTCAAATCCTCAAAAATGATGAAAAACGGCGTGCTATAGTATGCCGTACGGTAGGGGCTATAGCCCATGTTCAAAAATGATGAAAAATGAGGATAACATTTTTTTCAAAAATTCAAAAAACGATGGGCTATAACCCATGTTTTTTGAAATTTTGAATTTTCTTCAAATCCTCAAAAATGATGAAAAACGGCGTGCTATAGTATGCCGTACGGTAGGGGCTATAGCCCATGTTCAAAAATGATGAAAAATGAGGATAACATTTTTTTCAAAAATTCAAAAAACAATGGGCTATAACCCATGTTTTTTGAAAATTTGAATTTTCTTCAAATCCTCAAAAATGATGAAAAACGGCGTGCTATAGTATGCCGTACGGTAGGGGCTATAGCCCATGTTCAAAAATGATGAAAAATTAGGATAACATTTTTTTCAAAAATTCAAAAAACGATGGGCTATAACCCATGTTTTTTGAAATTTTGAATTTTCTTCAAATCCTCAAAAATGATGAAAAACGGCGTGCTATAGTATGCCGTACGGTAGGGGCTATAGCCCATGTTCAAAAATGATGAAAAATGAGGATAACATTTTTTTCAAAAATTCCATAAACGATGGGCTATAACCCATGTTTTTTGAAATTTTGAATTTTCTTCAAATCCTCAAAAATGATGAAAAACGGCGTGCTATAGTATGCCGTACGGTAGGGGCTATAGCCCATGTTCAAAAATGATGAAAAATGAGGATAACATTTTTTTCAAAAATTCAAAAAACGATGGGCTATAACCCATGTTTTTTGAAATTTTGAATTTTCTTCAAATCCTCAAAAATGATGAAAAACGGCGTGCTATAGTATGCCGTACGGTAGGGGCTATAGCCCATGTTCAAAAATGATGAAAAATGAGGATAACATTTTTTTCAAAAATTAAAAAAACAATGGGCTATAACCCATGTTTTTTGAAAATTTGAATTTTCTTCAAATCCTCAAAAATGATGAAAAACGGCGTGCTATAGTATGCCGTACGGTAGGGGCTATAGCCCATGTTCAAAAATGATGAAAAATTAGGATAACATTTTTTTCAAAAATTCAAAAAACGATGGGCTATAACCCATGTTTTTTGAAATTTTGAATTTTCTTCAAATCCTCAAAAATGATGAAAAACGGCGTGCTATAGTATGCCGTACGGTAGGGGCTATAGCCCATGTTCAAAAATGATGAAAAATGAGGATAATTTTTTTTTCAAAAATTCAAAAAACGATGGGCTATAACCCATGTTTTTTGAAATTTTGAATTTTCTTCAAATCCTCAAAAATGATGAAAAACGGCGTGCTATAGTATGCCGTACGGTAGGGGCTATAGCCCATGTTCAAAAATGATGAAAAATGAGGATAACATTTTTTTCAAAAATTCAAAAACGATGGGCTATAACCCATGTTTTTTGAAATTTTGAATTTTCTTCAAATCCTCAAAAATGATGAAAAACGGCGTGCTATAGTATGCCGTACGGTAGGGGCTATAGCCCATGTTCAAAAATGATGAAAAATGAGGATAATTTTTTTTTCAAAAATTCAAAAAACGATGGGCTATAACCCATGTTTTTTGAAATTTTGAATTTTCTTCAAATCCTCAAAAATGATGAAAAACGGCGTGCTATAGTATGCCGTACGGTAGGGGCTATAGCCCATGTTCAAAAATGATGAAAAATGAGGATAACATTTTTTTCAAAAATTCAAAAACGATGGGCTATAACCCATGTTTTTTGAAATTTTGAATTTTCTTCAAATCCTCAAAAATGATGAAAAACGGCGTGCTATAGTATGCCGTACGGTAGGGGCTATAGCCCATGTTCAAAAATGATGAAAAATGAGGATAACATTTTTTTCAAAAATTAAAAAAACGATGGGCTATAACCCATGTTTTTTGAAATTTTGAATTTTCTTCAAATCCTCAAAAATGATGAAAAACGGCGTGCTATAGTATGCCGTACGGTAGGGGCTATAGCCCATGTTCAAAAATGATGAAAAATGAGGATAACATTTTTTTCAAAAATTCAAAAAACGATGGGCTATAACCCATGTTTTTTGAAATTTTGAATTTTCTTCAAATCCTCAAAAATGATGAAAAACGGCGTGCTATAGTATGCCGTACGGTAGGGGCTATAGCCCATGTTCAAAAATGATGAAAAATGAGGATAACATTTTTTTCAAAAATTCAAAAAACAATGGGCTATAACCCATGTTTTTTGAAATTTTGAATTTTCTTCAAATCCTCAAAAATGATGAAAAACGGCGTGCTATAGTATGCCGTACGGTAGGGGCTATAGCCCATGTTCAAAAATGATGAAAAATGAGGATAACATTTTTTTCAAAAATTAAAAAAACGATGGGCTATAACCCATGTTTTTTGAAATTTTGAATTTTCTTCAAATCCTCAAAAATGATGAAAAACGGCGTGCTATAGTATGCCGTACGGTAGGGGCTATAGCCCATGTTCAAAAATGATGAAAAATGAGGATAACATTTTTTTCAAAAATTCAAAAAACGATGGGCTATAACCCATGTTTTTTGAAATTTTGAATTTTCTTCAAATCCTCAAAAATGATGAAAAACGGCGTGCTATAGTATGCCGTACGGTAGGGGCTATAGCCCATGTTCAAAAATGATGAAAAATGAGGATAACATTTTTTTCAAACATTCAAAAAACGATGGGCTATAACCCATGTTTTTTGAAATTTTGAATTTTCTTCAAATCCTCAAAAATGATGAAAAACGGCGTGCTATAGTATGCCGTACGGTAGGGGCTATAGCCCATGTTCAAAAATGATGAAAAATGAGGATAACATTTTTTTCAAAAATTCAAAAAACGATGGGCTATAACCCTAACCTGACGCTGCCAGATGAGGGCGGTATTGCGGAAACATATTCCCCAACACAACACTCATCTGGGATCTCTGACGGAGTTGAGCCCTGAGTCAGATCTGCTTCGTACCGAACCAATCAGCGTGAGCTAAAGGCGGGATGCGGATGTGACGGTATATAGACACGTCGATATGATTGGTTGTGTTTGCACGCCCACACGGTGATAGACAGACGCTCCCATCCAATCATCTACCATGTATCTTGAAAAAAAGGAACAGCCCCGTCATCGAATTTGCTTCCGCGATCCCAGATCCAAATAAGCTGTGAAACAAATTTGTGTAGCAAGCTTTTTGGATCTGGCAGCGTCAGGTTACTATAACCCATGTTTTTTGAAATTTTGAATTTTCTTCAAATCCTCAAAAATGATGAAAAACGGCGTGCTATAGTATGGCATGAATTGAACAAAGGGCATTGTTCAATTCATCAAAACATTTAGAGACAAACAAATAGACACTTATATGTAGTTAAAGCAACAGAGTTAAGCAACAGAAACAAACAATGGATTCTACAGTGTAAAGACACCAATTTAATTATAAATGTCAATAAAGTTGAATATCTAATAATATCAATTTAAAATGTATTATCCAATACAAATTTCCTTACCATTTTTAATGTTTTAGTTTTGTATTGCTATTTTTATTTGCTTATTGTAGATTGACCTACTTTTTGTTTCTGGCATTCCGCTGCTTGTTATTTTTTATTTTATTTTCATGTGAAGTACTTTGAGTTGCATTTTATGTATGACATGTGCTAAATAAATAAAGTTTAATATGTGAAGTACATTAGTTGTCAAGGATGCAGACAGAGTTGAACCCAGGTGCAAAGTCACAACAAACTAGAGTATAATAATAAAGTATTTAATAAAGAATTACGAGATATCTTACACAGGGGAATGCAGGTAGGAATCAGGCATGAATCAGAATGACATCAAAGTCAACACATGAACAGGCAGGACATCTGTGACACAGGTTATGAACTGACAATGAGTGTTTGTACTGAGTCCAGTTTTATAGTGAGCAGGTTGATTGGAGAAGTGTTCACTGCTGGGCTGATTAGGTAGTTGACAGGTGTGTAAATGGAACTGGGTGTGCTGGAATGGGATATGGGAGGCCAGTGTGGAGACTGAGGGAGAGACAGAATGTGACAGAGTTGCATTTTATGTATGAAATGTGCTATATAAATAAAGTTTACACCACTGACTGTCCCTCCATATAAAATAAAGGCGAAAGTCACAAAAGAAAATTGATCAGTTACAATTCCAGACTATGAAGAATCATTTAATAAAGGAATACTTCCAGATTCAGTTAAAGATTAGCTACAATAATTGTGATATTAAAAGTTAAATGCTCGTCATATGACATAACAGAGACGAATGGGCCGGACCCTCTTTAAAGTTGTCCTTCTGAAAGTCAGTGTGCAAAGCAAAGCATCACAGAGACACATGAATAATGTGGGATTTGAACACTGGACCTGTGGATCACAAACACAGACACTCATCACACTGAGCTAACTGCTGGTTACTACAACACAGCTTTTCTGTGCTAGTTGATGTTAAGGATCCGGAACAATTCTCTCTGTTTTACCCCTGCCCTTATTGGCCGCCCAAAAGCATGCAGGTGTGGTATCTATATTTCATGATATTCATATATAAGCCATGTTAAAATGTCCGACTTATACATTTGGTCACTGTGCTAAGGGCATGCTAAATAAGTCAACTGTCACTATCTGCAGTGTCTGCAGAGGCCTGTCTTTGATATTTAAAGTCAAGGTGTCGTGGGCCTTAGTCAAGTAGCTTGGCCTGGCCAGGTGTGATAGGGAACTTAGCATTCTATTGCAGTGTTTCCCAACCTTTTTTGTCCCAGGGAACACTTTTCATAGCCCTAAAATCTCGGGGAACACCTAGGGGGGGGGGGGGGGGGGGGTATATATATATATATATATATACATACACATATATATATATATTAAATATATATATATATTAAATATATATATATTAAATATATAGTAAAACGTAAAAGTAAATATACTTTTAAAAACACACATGACAGCACTCATCAAATAACTTCAAAGAGAAAGAAAAGGACAGAGACAGAGCCTCAGTTTCAAAAAAATTGCTCATATGAATGCCACCTAATCCTTTTCCTTTCTTTATTATGAGCCAACTTGTGAATGCTGCATGCTTTTATTGTGAAGGGTCTCAGTTCTCACAGCCTGCTTATTTCCACGTGCTGAAAATAGCTGATCGACAAGCTCACAACGCGTTGCGTCCGCAACGCGCTGTGAGCTTGTAGATCAGCCATTTTCAGCATGCAAGCATAACACGTGTACGACGAAGAATAAATCAGGCATCGCTGCGCTTCTGTGAAGGGAGGGAGATATATTTTGTTGGCCGAACGAGGCGATCATGTTTGGACATCTATGGAAAGCTATTTTGGACAGCTATTTTTCGTGGCACATTATGTTTAATCACAACAACGTCACGTTTACTTTACCTCCTCAGTGTTTGGGTCGGGACTGTGTGTGTCTGCCGTCTACGTGCATATGCACTCTGCGCGCTCCAGTCTTTCTGGAGGGAGCGAAATGTAGCGTCTTCTGCATGCATCTAAGCATTAACATTTCAATGGCCGAGGGTCGTTAGAGTCTATTGTTCCGTGTTGTAGTTATCGCATGTCTAATGGTTAGACGTGTGACAACAACGACGCAACAATAGGAAGCCTGCAGCTCAATAGCTTTTGCTTTCGGGGGAGGGATAGTGTTAATTTAGTTAAAATCAGGCGGAACACTTGGAGACATCAAGAGGAGCACCATAGCTCCCCGTAGCACAGGTTGGGAAACACTGTTCTATTGTATCCAGGAGAGACCTTTGCTTACCAAGTGGCAATATGTTGATGAATACCGGTATGTAAAGTTTCAGTCTCCACCTCTGTATATCTGTGTCTATGCAAAAACACTGTATATATGTCCTGTAAAATGCAAGGTTTAGGGAGTCTTAAACTGGCCGCGGCAGCGGTTCAGTACGAGGGAGTCCCTGAGCTCCAGGCTCAGGGACAATGGCGAAGCTCTCTGTCTTGGTCTCGGTTGCAATAAAATGATCGACTCTACACTACACTTCAGAACGCTCTCTGCCTGCCTTCATTCGTCCGGTGCTTTTGACTACAGCCTACAGCCTGCCGTATTGCTTAGCCGTTTCTGTCTCAAATAGATAGAATTATAGTCAGTGTAAAGGGAGAAATTACACGACACAGGCTCCCATTGGCCCGTGAGTTCCAACCTCTCGGCCAACGGGAGATTGCCCCTGTGTTTCGATCGCGTTGCCACGTCTGCTCGTATCAAGCCTGGCTTCGTCCACTGAAAACGTTTTTATTTCGGGAACATTTTTCTGATTTTATTTGACTTGATTATGTTGTTCTTATTTGCTTGTTGTACTGTCCTGTTTTAATTATGATTGATTTTATTGTGTCACTGTACAGCACTTTGTAACATTGTTAAGAAAGGTGCTTTATAAATAAAATGTACTTATTTACTTACACAAGGCAGGTCGCTGGTTTCCGTGGCAAAACATGGCAACGACCCAGTGCGTCTCACAATGTTGTGATTTCTCTGCATGCATGCAATTAAAATGAATGACCACTAGGTGTCGTCAATGCACAGCGTCTGATCAATAGTTGAAATGTCAATTTTGATTGATTGATTGATTGAAATATTTATTAACAGTTTGCAGAATTACAGTAGGCCTACATTTCAAGCACAAACTCAATACAAAGACTGTTAACTGTGAGTGGACGACCCAATTAAGCCTTACACTTGTTTACAAAAGGGCATTGTTCAATTCATCAAAACATTTAGAGACAAACAAATAGACACTTATATGTAGTTAAAGCAACAGAGTTAAGCAACAGAAACAAACAACAATGGATTCTACAGTGTAAAGACACCAATTTAATTATAAATGTCAATAAAGTTGAATATCTAATAATATCAATTTAAAATGTATTATCCAATACAAATTTCCTTACCATTTTTAATGTTTTAGTTTTGTATTGCTATTTTTATTTGCTAATTGTAGATTGACCTACTTTTTGTTTCTGGCATTTCGCTGCTTGTTATTTTTTATCAAGGTGCTGGAGGACCATCGGGAGACGGTGCTCTCTCCCCCTGTTTCCTGAAAAGTAACAGTTGGCGGTTATGTCTGAAAGAATCTTGTCCACCTAAAATATTACAGATAAGAATTCTCATTCTGCCTGTCTATGAGTAGCTGTCTGCCTTCCTGCCTGTCCAATTGTCCATGAGTAGCTGTCTCTCTGTCTATGAGTAGCTGTCTGCCTGCCTGCCCAATTGTCTATGAGTAGCTGTCTGTCTGAGTAGCTGTCTGCCTTCCTGCCTGTCCAATTGTCCATGAGTAGCTGTCTGTCTGTCTATGAGTAGCTGTCTGCCTTCCTGCCTGTCCAATTGTCCATGAGTAGCTGTCTGCCTGCCTGTCCAATTCTCCATGAGTAGCTGTCTGTCTGCCTGTCTATGAGTAGCTGTCTGACTGCCTGCCTGTCCAATTCTCCATGAGTAGCTGTCTGTCTGTCTGTCTATGAGTAGCTGTCTGCCTGCCTGCCAGCCAGCAAGTTGGTTAACAGAAAATAAATTGTTATGGCTGAGTAAAATAAAATACAATAAACACAATTTGCCTGAAAATAGATTACCCAGCTATGACCTTTTTCATGAAAAATGAGTAGTGATATGGCTGACTGAGTAAAATAAAACAATCTACCTGAAAATAGATAGCTATAAGTGAAGAGCAATTTCCGCAATTGCCATCCGCAATTTCCATTTCCTCAATTTCCTCAATTTCCATTTCCGCAATTTCCGCAATTTCCACAATTTCCATTTCCACCATTTCCGCAATTTCCGCAATTACAATTTCCGCAATTTCCACAATTTCCGCAATTTCCATTTCCGCAATTTCCGCAATTTCCGCAATTTCCGCAATTTCCATTTCCGCATTTCCGCAATTTCCACAATTTCCATTTCCTCCATTTCCACAATTACAATTTCCGCAATTTCCACAATTACCGCAATTTCCATTTCCGCAATTCCATTTCCATTTCCAACTATTAATGGCAGCTGGGTTTCATCATTCAAATAAAATAGAATTCTGTCCGTTTAGCTATAAAATTATGTCAGGGAATAGGGATACACAGTATATGTCTTTCATTTGCATTGCATCTCCCCCCCCCTGATGTGGCCCGCGGGCCTGAGGTTGAGTATCACTGTCTTATAGTATAATAGTAGAAATGAATAAAAGGTCACAAAACATAAACCGAATTACACATGCAGTGTCTCGACTGCCATCTTCAACCAGGAAGACAACCTTGGAAGAGACAAACAAAATTGTGGCTAAATAAAGTGTTTGCATTAATCGACTTATCCGGATCATAATTTAGCTAATAAGTTCAGAACAATTTTTTAAAAGGGTGACGGTGTTGAATGCATGGCGAGTGTAGAAATCCCTTAACCAGATTGGCGAGGAAGTATAATCAATTGTAGACACTTTTTATATTAATTTGATAAAGTATGTACATTTGTTTTTAAATATATGCAGGTCTTATGATTCTGCAGTAGAGAGAAAAAGAGAGACTCACAGGACAAAAGGATGTCATCTTTGACGGCGTATTACTGAACGTGCTACACGTTTGTTTGTTTATTTATGATATGATTGACAGCTTTTTCCAACGGTGCACAATCCATGTTAAAACACTCAATACTGACTTTTGCTCACTTACAGTACAACAAGGACGCATTCTGGAGCGAAAGGGAGACGGGATGAGCTTCAGCAAAAGGTTTCAGAGCACCGTACATAAATATGAGTTGAATTTATACATGCAGAGACCATCGGAGGATGATTCCTTATAATCACTTGAACCCTAGCGTCCCGTTTCTGGCACGACCCATTTTGGGCGGGAACCCCTTTTGGTGTTAGCATTATACTATCCTTTAGCTATTGAAAAATAGCAGATCTACAAGCTCATAGCACGCCAGCTTGTAGGTCTGCTATTTTTGAAAAATCGAAGAACGACTGACATAGAAACATAGCTTTTTCAGAAAACTGTCAGGATGTAGAAGACATTTTTAGAATCTGATCTCAGGTCAAAATGGGTTAGGCGAACATTGGCTGAAAAGAGATTTGGTGTGTAGAGATGGGGGGGGGGGAGGGGGGGACTCAGGAGTAGGGGCCGGGCCAGCCAAGTATGGAACACTGGGGAAGCCCGGTGAGTGAAGTGTATAGGGTTGAAGTGGTTAAGTTGGTGCTGATAGAAATGAGGAGTTAAAGGCAGAACAGTCTCTTCACTATGGTTGTGTTTACAAGTAGATGAATAGTTCATACTATTGGGAGCTTAGGTGGAAAGGATTTACTAGGCTACGAATGGAGTGGTTCTCGATAGAGCCCGAGTCCCGACCAATACATTTGCCTTTTCGCCGACTTTTAACCACTTTCCATCAACAACGGTCAGTCGAAAATGTGGCATCGGTCGGGCTCCAGTTCACATTTATAACCTGAACACGGTCATCTTCTAGCCGTCATCCTGGCGGGTTAAAGTAAAGACGAGTCTCACAATAAAACTATATGGGAGGGGGTTATATTAATAAAGGGGAGGGGTTACGACTATACGTGACAGTGGAGCATGGGGTGGCCAGCCACAAGCGTCTCTTTTACCTTCTTAAGTTAAAATGTCTTTTGTTGTCTTTGTTTTCCTTACAACACACGATATAGTTTACATACTGTACAATCTGTGTCCCGAGCAGGGATGAGTGAGGACAGCCTAACGTATGCTTTATCACTGAAGCCGCTTATTTGCGGCAGGCGACGCGCCGCGCAACTATGTATAAATTAGGCTTAAAAGAGGAGGGGACACTTATCATTCAATACTGGAATTATACACAGGAGCAACATGCACGAACACATGCACACACACACTCGCACCCAAACACACACACACACACGCATGCACGCACACACCCACCCACACAGACACACACTCAAACACACACTCACCCAAATGGGAAAGGCAGACACACGTGGGGGTTAATGCTTGACAACACAGTCACATGATGTATACAAGGTACTTCATCTTACAAATAAAAACATCCGACGGGAAACCATCTTTAAAAAAATGTCCTCTTGGTCTAAGATAGAATACAAATCACACATCTCCTTTCCTATTGGACCACGGTGACAACACCCAGAAATAAAACACTCATAAAACACAACCACTGTGTGTGTGTGTGTGTGTGTGTGTGTGTGTGTGTGTGTGTGTGTGTGTGTGTGTGTGTGTGTGTGTGTGTGTGTGTGTGTGTGTGTGTGCGTGTGCGTGTGTGTGTGTGTGTAGAAGAGAGGCAGAGAGGCCAAGCGAGAGACTTAAAAAATACAGAGAGAGAGAAAGAGAGTTGTGTGGTCATGACAACAGGGATAAAGTGGCACATACAGGAAGTAATAAGTGGTCCTTTCAAAAGAAACAAAACAAAAAACAACAACAACAGAAAGTGCGAAGGTCAAACAAATTCAAGTAATGTGTGTTCTGTACACAGGCAGAGGGGGGGCGGGGAGGGGGAGGGGGGTGGGCGGGAAGGGGTCAGAGAGTCCGGCGGCCTCCGCGCCGCGCTGCTACGCTATTGGCTCTTCCTGTGCTCGGCTTTCACGCCTAATAAGGACGTGTCCGTGGCCGTCTCTCCGCGGGAAGCTTTGGAGAGGAGCTCGAGCCACTTGGCCTGTAGCTCCGCGTCGTGCGCGGCCAGGAGCAGCGTCTGCTGCTGCCCGCTGGGACTTAGCCGGAAGGCGTGCTTGACCTCTGACTTGTCGTTGGGCGACGGCGGCACGGCGGCCACCTCGGCCCCCGACAGCGGGACGGTCCGAGAGCCCTTGGAGTCCTGGAGAGGTAACAGGAGAAGAAGATATACAAATGAAGTAGGTGTTGGGTATAAACTTGGGTTCAAATGTCTGTGTTGAGAACACATGTTCCTTTTTTCCTTTCCTGAAAAGTAACCGTTTTGGACATGCAAGGTTTTCATCCGAAAACCGCCAATTATGCTTTGTTAAAAAGAAAATAGAATGATTGATTGATTGGTTGATTGAATGCTTTATTGACAAGACAGGTTTTGCTAAAAGGATGACTCAAAAAGCACAAGGGGCTTGTTTGTGGTCCAATACAAGCATTCTGAGCATAGGAAAAAAAAAGGATTTTCCATTTGCGTCCCTCAGCTCGCTCACTGTATCAAACGTATCGTCTCTGTCGTGTGGAAACCTCATATGCACTAAGAACGGTTAGACAACGTTTCAGGCCAAATTCATATTCAAAAGTAGCAGATCCATAAGCTCAAAACTTTTCTGTGTTAAAATATTGAGATAGGAGGTTTCCTCCCGACAGCAACGCTATGAGACATACAAGGTTTCTGCCTGATGAATAAAGCCTTTCTCAATCAGGAAATGTTCATTGAACCCTCATTAATGGTAATCCTTGGAGCAGCAGCTTTCTATGGGACATTGGTCTTGAGGCTCTAAATGACGCACACACAATTACATTATTTCTCCAAATGAAAAGCTTTCCAAACACTGATTTCTTTAATAGGGAATCTGTTTTTAAGCGATGGTGTTGTCCGCAATCACCCTGCATGTAAAATGTTTGTCTTTAATGTGCTGCTGAGCAGGGCGTAAAATGTAGCGGAGCCTGAACACCCAAGATCAAATATAATATTTGAATGAGCTCTACGGTCCTGCGTTTATGAGCCTGTCACAATTATTACATGATCGCAAATTATATGAGATGCTCGCAATTCTTTTTGCTTGTTTCCATGTTGAAAAATGTTCATAATGTTTTTTAAATAGTGGAAATAGCAGATTAGCAAGGATTAAATGATTGCTTGGGATAATTAGCATCGCTAATGGGGGGGGGGGTAGTAGTAGAACGGGTTTGCGGACGTGTGAATGGAGGGACCATTGAAAACAAAGGTGGCTTGCATACTGTGGTTTGCTAACAGAAATGTGCATGCACAAGGGCTGCCAGAGTAGGCTATCATTTGTTGTTTTTCTTGTTTTTTTTCGAGAGAACCGAAATTGAATTATTGTAATGGGAACGTTCGGTTCGGTGCATGCTTGGTCCTGAGGTTCGGGACCCACCCCTTGCGTGGTGCTCCAGCTCACCAATCCATCTCCCAGGGGTCTATGTAGCATATTGTAAAGGCCTATTCATAGTCTGGATGGTGAGTGGTGAGGTGACCACTGCTCCGGTGGTGAGGTGAACACCGGAGCTGTAATAACGTGGAGCGGTGGTGAGTAAAAACAGAGAGAAGGGCTGGGGAGAGGAGTGATTTTCTCTTCCCCGCGGCTCCGTGACATCATGTTGTAGTTGCGGTGGTCACCTCACCACCGATAAAGCAGACTATGAATAACGCTTAACGGGGGGCAGACTCCCATGTTCTTGTCCGATAGCGACAATGAGCCTGAGTCTACTTACTTCTTAAGCCTCTCTCTGTCCTACTACTATACATGAGGGCGACAGTCCTACCTGTCCACTGGCGTGCAGACAGATCACCAGAGGTTCCGTCTTGGTAACAGACGCCCACACTTTGGTCCAGGAGTTCCTGCCCTTCTCCTGCAGATGGAGGTTTCCACACAGCAGGTAGCTGTCCCCTGTCACCGCCGTCTGTCGCTGAAAGTGGCAACAGTACCGCCATACATTACAACCAATGGATAAGTCACGTACACATCAATATGTTGGACATCAAGGCTTGGTATAGAGCCCCGAAGTCCTGACGTAACTCGCTCATCCCCTCGATTCCCCTGGTTCACGGAAGTAATTTCTCTATGGAGAATAACATGGGCTCATCTTAAAATCGTTTCATATACGCATTGTGGTCCAAAAATAAACTGTCTCTGCGTTATTGTCAGGGAGGTGTTTCTGTATCGTTTGCGATAGTCAGTCACTCATATATGATTCAGTCTGTTTCTAGCGGGATGACATTTCAAACACAGTTCTTATATGAGGCAATCTAAAATCCACCTATGGGGATAACAATGCAAATAAAAAGTACATGAACCTGTGGATTTTATTGTGATTTTTTTTAACAATACTGACTCTGCAAGTGATGCCCAAATTCTAAAAAGCCAGCTTCATGGGTCAAGGCAAAATAGAATCTCACGACTGAAAACGTTTGTATGAAGTCAATCAGGTGAAGAAATCACAGATTGAGACTTGATACGTCAGTGTCACAAATAGCCATAATTATCACTAGAAGGTCTGAAATAAAATCAGCTAAATTTGCATGTGCTTAAATTCACATTTAGAATTTTTTTCAGATGTCGATTTTCTGAGATGATAGAATGGTGATGGATGATGATGCTCATGGAAGGGGAACCTTCTGAAAGCTTCATGGGCAAAGATAATCAACTTTAAAATAATAAAAAAACGGTCAAAATGACCTCTTAGACCTTCTAGTGTTAAATAGATATACTTTGCACCTTTTGTATTTGATTTTGTACCTCTGATTTAGTTTCGTTGTCTCTGTGTGATGTAATGTGGTCTATTGTCTGCTTGTTTATATGGTTTTTGAGGGGGTAAAAATGTGCATTTTTGCTAAATCCGGTATATTTACATTGCATTGATTGCATTGTTCATTAATATGCGATGTCCCATCAAAATAAAATTCCATTATGTTTGGTGCGCGACAACGACACACAAATTCGTATGAGTTAGACCCTGACGACGACCTTATATTATAGGTCGAAACGCGGCGGCGTTGGTCATAGCGCTGTTGCTCAAAATAATATTTATTTTTCATCAATCAATTACTATTTTGAAAACCCATTTTTGTGTACAAATATGTATGAATCAGGCTGCACAGAGAGATTTGAACATGGACTGTCAGCCAGTTCGTGTTCTGGTCTACAGCTCCCCCATGTGGTGAGTAATATTCCTACAGATAGGCGTTTGGCTGTCATTGCTACTTTTAGTTCCCAGCCAGTATCGAACCAGTGACATAGCGCTTGCCTTAGGCTTAGATGGTCAATGTACATCATGATTCATGATTACTTAATGGTGAGGTGAGGTCATCTATCTGCCTGTAATCACAGCAGTGGCGGAAAATTATTATAACGGCAGTGGGTGCCCCCCCCCCCCCCAATCTCGTACACCATTGCTCACGAAAGCAAGATCCTTGACCCAATTACAGCCACTGCATCTTACCTTTTAATTAAAGTAAAAGTAGTCTAAATATTTAATCAAGATCCTCTTAGCATCAAGTAAAAAAGCAATCACAACGACGCTGGTACCAACAGGACCCACCAACGAAAGATCAATGGATGGACATTATTGAGGAACTGTATTCTATGGAAAAACTAACATTCATACTGAGACTACAAGAGGATAAATTCTATAAAAAATGGGAAAAGTGGAATCTCTTCTCTCAGCCTAGCGATATTGCAATAGAATTTCATTGAATGTTTATTGTAATATGAAAAATGCAGCCTTTTTTTTATTTATTTTTTATAACTTTTTGTCCTTTTTCTTTTCTTTTTCTTTCCCGTATTGTCTTGTTAGTTGAGTTTTTGTTTGTGTCTTTTCTTCCTTCAATAAAAATTAAGTGAAAAAAGTAGTCTGAGGAAGTAGTCTGAGGAAAAGGAACAGTTCTGTTCCCCGGACATTGTTTTGGCTTTTGGGATATTTTGGCTGAGATGGTTCTGTTTGTCAAGTCTCAAGTCAGTGTGGAGATTACCCGGCAGTGTTGCTGCCCCTCCCCTCCCCTCCCCTCCCTCCCGGCTCATGGCTCTTTACAGACGTTGCCGACGGTACACAGACAGCAGCAGCCTCTCCGCTGACCGTGTCAGTGTAGTGTTGCTGCAGGAGTGTGAATGAACCGTGCGGTCACTGGAACAAAGCCACCGTATTAGCATTTGAATACCTGTTCTGTGAACACCGTGAAGGTGTGTGCCTATACGTGACAAAATGACCAGGGGGAGGGAGCTTCAGCCTTCAGTCAGTGGGTGCTATTTGGCTTACTATTGTGTCAGTTTAGCCCTCAAGCACTCCCGGGGTTGACGCCGTTGAATCACAGTGAAGTGGTTCAGTCCGTCTGTGGGGTTTATAAATATTTAACCAATGAAAAGAATGAACAAGAGCTTGTAACCATGGAGTGTTTCAGCTGCTACCGTCTGGGTCTACACCGCTAGCCACGGAAACCCAGACGTTTTTATTTCCAGTATATACCAATTGTCTGTTGTATGGCTGCTGCCACACACACACACACACACACACACACACACACACACACACACACACCTCTCTCACCTCAGGGGCTGCTTCGAAGCACTCCGGACACACTCGACTCGTCTTGTCCAGAGTCTTGGAACACTTTGCACAGATGGCCTGCAGGGGGAAACGAGAGGCATTGAGAGACTTCACGGTGGCTTGTAGTTTGTCTGAAATACTTTTTTCTCCATGCTTTTTCCCCCTGCTTGTGCATTAACCTCTCCCTCCTCCCCTCCCCTCAAATGCATAGGAATAGTGAACTAGGCTATAGGTAAAACCAAAGAGTTTGAAAAGACACACACACACGAAAAACTCCAATATTTTCTGGATGAAGTACAACAATGTGCAAACACGTCAGCCAAATAAATGAATTGAGCTGAACTTGCAGTGATGTTTGACTCACCGCTCCGCAGGACTTGCAGTGGTGTTTGCGTTTGGTGAAGTTGAAGCTCTCGTTGCAGCCTTTACACGTCTGCTTGTCCTTCTTCTTGGAGCTCTTCTGCACAGAGGAGAGAGACAGGAAGTGATGTCACACTCTGGGCAGGAAGGATTCTTCTTCTTTTGTTTGTCTGTCTTCCCTTTCCATTAACTTACCCCCCCCACCCCAACACTCCTGACCCCCCACCCTTCCACTATCTTACTTAACCACATTCAACCTGGCTTCTCTATTTTGGGCAGGTCATCATAGGGATGGAGCTCGAAATCCGATACCCGGAAAAAGCTGATAAGAAGCTTATTGAGTACCCGGTATCCATAACCTTTGGGCTTATCAACCCTGTTATCGAGCATAGAGGCCCACGACATCATATTTAAACAATCAACAAAAGAGGCGATCGATAAATAAATCTAATCACCCAATCACCCATCCTGGCACAAACATGTCGGTCAAAAAGTGCATCGATACCTGCGAACCAGCGCTGCCCAGGGAAACAAAACGAAGTGCCGGTACACACATTAACCAGTTAACAGTTTCTTCATTATTTTCCAAAAGTAAAAAGGTTTCATGCAACACTGTTGCACGACAAAATATAAAATAGGGTTTAAGAAGTTCAAAATGAAAAACACAACGTGAAATCAGAGCAAGGCGACGACAGCAGAACTAGCCACCAGATGGTTAGTGCCGATGCATTGTGGGAGGAAGTGTGAAATCATTGCGTTAGATTTCCACTAACAAGACAGACGGAGCATGAGGTGCCAGTAACACATAATCACAGAATGTCTGTCTTTATAGAAGAGACTGTTCAATAGAAGAACACGTCCCCCAGCGTCCCGAGCAGGAATCGAACCCAGGACCTTCTAGCTGTGAGGCGACAGCACTACCGACTGTGCCACCGTGCCCCCGATCAATTGATCATTGAAATGAACATGCTCTGAAAATGGCAGCGTCCGTGTTAAGGGGTCAGAAGAGTATGCCACAAAAGCTTCAGTGGGCCCTGATCCAGAAACGTTGGAAACCACTGCTACTACCACTAGCGTGGTTTATAAATCCATCTGCTACATTTTGATGGCTAATGGACCTTACTGACTACACTGAGGTCATTGCACCTCTCCAAATGGATGGAGTACGTCTTTGTTCAGACTCCAGTCAAATCCCTTTTGTTTCCCAAATCTGATCTTTAGGACTGACTGTCCACAATGTTATTTGCAAGTGATGAGAATGATGAGTATGCATTCAGACTTCGACCTAGATGCAATGCAGGCAAAAGGCTTTAAATGTATATAGGCCTATAATGCCACTGCTGGTAGCACATCCGTCCCACTCCTCCTTCTCAACATTCCTCGCTGACAACATAGCAAGAAATATCACCCTCCCCTCCCCAGAACATGGGCAATTGTATTCATATATAGATCGATTCACAAATGGGTGCCTGGTCGCAGTGAACGTATTCCCTGTAGGCGGAGACGACATATCTGCGGTGTAAATTCGCAGGTCTTCTACTACATTGAATGGTAGAGTGACTGATGTTAGTCTGATCAAACGTTACTCTTTTACCTGCTTTTTACCAACACTAACTTTACAAAGATGGCCAGAACATCGGGATGAACCTGTGTAGTTTATAACTTGTACTTTATACCTCATACTTTAGTATGCTTAGTATGAGGTATAAAGTACAGCAGCCTTATGTTCATACGCTGCGACCAGGGGACCCGCTTCTGACTCTTGGCAAGCCGATGCGCTGCGATGGAACCCTTCTTATTATCTAGATGTGTGGAAAATAATCTAAGATGCCGTGCACGATTCTGCGTCGATGCAGTGACGTAACATAATAGATTATACGCTGTTAGCGTTTATTTTCAAATTATTTTTCGGAAGGCAACAACACATTCAACTGTGCAGGACTGAGGAAGGCTTTAAAGTCATTAAGTCATTAAGTCATTAAGTCATAAAATGTCAGCCAGTGTTTTCAAAATATAATCATCTGTGCTTTACAATGCCGTTCTGATCAATCATAATACACTGTGAGTGAAGGTCTGCTATACGGAATGGCAAAAGGGTCGTATTATATCACTCCACATCTCCTGACCGCCAAAGGCAGCAGTAAACACTGTGTTTACTGTGCACTCTGAGGTGCACATGTCTTACTACAGCTGTGAAAACCCTGTCTTATATGACAGGCAGCACGGTTGTAAGGTTGTCAATACACTGCTGAAGGATTTATGTTTTGACTGAACATTCTCACAATAGGTAGGATAAGCCATTTATTAAATTTGGTTTTCAAATTCCAGCACTTTATACACAAAGGAGTTCATAAAAAAATATTTGACTGCTTGTATTAACTGATGAGATGTCCCTTAGCAGCAATAGGCTGCTAATTGAGAGTTGAATCGTTAGCAGGTGAATATTGTAATCGAATCGTCAGGCCATTGAAGATGAACACCTCTACTAGACTGTGTTTTGAACAATTTTACCAATAGGGAAACCAGTTTGCAACTGCATTTCAGAATAGCGCTAAGGTTTTATGTTTCACAATTACAGAGTCAATGCTGTATTGATTTCTTGATTGATACTTTCTACAGGGCAACTTACCCGTTCATGCAGTCGTTCACCATCTGAGTCAATGGACGTGTTGCTCCAGGGACCCTGCAGGAGACAAAAAAACTATATTATATATATTCTTTTCTGCCTTTATTTGGATAGTACAGTTGAGATAGACAGGACACAGGGAGAGAGTCGTCGGGCTCAAGCCTATCTACAAGCTCACCATGTGTCACCAAAATGCTTACCGGCAACCCAAAAATAGCTACAAGCTCATAGTGCGCCACAGAGAACGACTGACATAGAAACATAGCTTTTTCAGAAAACTGTCATTTTCAAAAAAAGATTATCTGATCTCAGGTCAGAATGGGCAAAGGTAGTAAGAAGGCATTCAGAAAATGCATGCGCACCACTAGGCCATCGGGACTCCTACACTGCACTTTCACATCTTTACCACAAGGTGTCAGTGGGCTTCCAGCGAGGCTGCTCCTCTGGCTCGTGTCAACACGGCTGGCGAGCGTCCAGCATCAGACAAGCCAAAGTGGGTCAGAACGCATGCATAGAGTTGCTCTGTATACAACTGTGTGTTACGGTTAGAACCCTATTAGGTCACGACAGAGTTCTGGGAAGCTCAAGCTTAGTGTGTGAATGTCACAGCTTCTCCACGTAGGTTTAGTCATGTCTCTTTCAGTCAGTTCAGTCTTGCTATAATAGTACTCACTAAACCTCAGTAAGTACTATAGCAAGACTTCCACTGATGAGTTGTTTGGTGAGACATTAGTCGTTACAGGATGATCAATGAATGAATGAATGAAGTGATGGACTGACTGACTGACTGACTGACTGACTGAGCGAACGAGCGACTGACTGAGGGACTGACCGGTGACTCAGGCTGGTGGTCATCCTCACGGGAGAAGGAGTGGTTGAAAGCTTTGTTGAAGGTTTCACTATTCTGCTTGTGACGCTCGATTGTTGCCGAGATCTCCTACAGGAGGGAGGAGAAAGATGTGAGAGAGAGGAGAGAGGAGGTGACAGGAGGGGAGAGGGTGAAGGAGAGTGGAGGAGAGAGGAGGTGACAGGAGGGGAGAGGGTGAAGGAGAGTGGAGGAGAGAGGAGGGGGGTCTTTAATCTCCAATCATCCAAAAACACAACATATCCTTTCAAAGCCCTCTGTGGAGCATGTCCTCCTCCCATGGAGGCTTTTAATCAGCTTTATTCAGCTGTTATGAGCTAAACGACACAATAATGAGAGGCTTTATGAGAGAACACAATTCTCTCACAAACACACACAATGTGAGAGCCTCTCTATAGCATTCTCTAATATAGCTCGGGCATTTGTGTGTGTGTGTGTGTGTGTGTGTGTGTGTGTGTGTGTGTGTGTGTGTGTGTGTGTGTGTGTGTGTGTGTGTGTGTGTGTGTGTGTGTGCGCGCGCACGTACCTGTATCCAATCTTCCATTTCCTCCGCTGTCCTATAAAGCAAATAAACCAACAAATAATTCAGAATTAATTTCACAACATTAATTTCACTCTGAAAGTGTAAAACAAATTACACTTAGTTAGTTTTGTCACAATTAAATTAACACGTTGTACATTCCTTACCAACGGTGATAAAACACCTTACATCTACAGCAATGTAACTGAATTAAAATATAATAATATATTGTCGCTGTCAGGTGGAAACCTCATTATGTTATAACAGAAAGGTGCACAGCACACCGGTCCCTGTGAGGTGCCAGCCAAGAAAGAGAAGAGAAAATACTAGAAAAGGAAAAATGTATAGCCGCACACTCGTAGCTGTCAAATGCCAAGAGTTTATTGTGGACACAGAGAAAACAAACCAACGTTTTGGACCCTCATTATGTCCAAAACTGTTTTTTAAAAGTACAAGCATATCGGCTACTTTTGATACTTTTGTGTGATGCTGTAGTATGATCAAGTAGGCATTAATTTACGAAAAAACGGAAAGAGGTTTCTGCCCGACAACAACGGTGCAGAAGCCATTAGCATGTTTCCCACCTGGCCTGGAGCTCCAGTGAACGCCGCTTGCCGATGATGGTGAAGGTGTGAGCCAGGTTCTGCTTGACGTTCTCCTGCACCTGCAAGACACATGAACCCCAAACACCTTCAATGATGTGCCCATGGTCGTGTGCGGGTGTCGCCCACAGACAATATCACATTACAAGCTCACAACTTGTCACGTTTTCCGACAATTTGCAGGTAATATTAACCAGGTGATAATTGAGCGAAACTTAGGCTCAACACCCTCCCACAGAACGAGCACGCAAAGAACAAGAGATCACGAGGGAAGTACTGTACTGTACTGTACTGTACTGTACTGTACTGTACTGTACTGTACTGTACTGTACTGTACTCACCACCACATGAAGCATTGAATTCATGGAGACGTTTCTTTGTTTTTGTCGCATTCCAAAGCCAATAATTTGATGACAGTCCAATTCCGGGGAGTCTCCTATTGGCCAATGAACCGGTCATCAAATTATTGGCTCAGGAATGCGACAAAAACAAAATAATCTCCAAGAATTCATGGCATCATGGGGTGTACTTTAACTGATAACTGAAAATAAGTCATTTTTTGGGCTGAACTGCTGTTCTCACTAGTGTAAAGATTGAGCCATAAACGGTATGTATGTGTCCGTACCTCCATGCCAGCGATGTCGATCCTCTCCCTCACACTGAACTTCTGTCCGATCAGTCTGAGTTTAGGAACGCAGTAAAGCACCATGTTGTTGAACTAGACCAGAGACACAAGACAACATATCAGTTACACCACTGTTCACAAAAATAGTTTAACATTCTTTTTAGTAAAGATGGTTAATGATAGAGCTTTTCCATAAATGTAGCTGAAAATAGCTGATCTATAAAATATTTAATTTTATGATATACTAGAGTATATTTAATAAATACCCTTTGCCCTATATCTTGGAAGCAAATGTTGAAGATAAGATTTGCTCCACTACAATTATTTGAAACCTGTAGCTACTTTGTAGTCTGGCCCCTGGCTAGCCTTATTTGAAAATAGCTGATCTACAAGCTCACAATATGCCGTGATGTGATGCATTGTGAGCTTGTAGAACTGCAATTTTCAAAAGATTTGTACACGTTTTTAAAGGTTTTGAATCTTGTAAATTGGAACATTGATTTTGGTACTTTTTGTGCTTTTAGTTTACTAAAGTAAACGTTTGAATACAGGACTTTAACCCATTACAACGGGGAAAGCATCCGTGACACAGCGTTTTACATTTTTGTGATGGCTATTCAAAAATAGCAGATATACAAGCTCACAGTTCGTGCTGCGCTGCAAGCTTGTACATCTGCTATTTTTGAAAGATCTTGAAAGTGTGAGAACTACTGATGTAGAAGGCCTCAGGTCTTAATGAGTCAACTAACCTAACAGACTAGTTCTACATTGTGGCATTGCTACTTTTAGTTACGTAAAACCAATCTTCTTCCAACACATGACTCCTGTTTAACCTTCCTTCCTCCTCACCAGGTAGAGGTATCTGTCTTGTGCTGTCCCATTTTTGGCCGACATCTTCTTGATGTGTCCCTCTTTGATGAGCTCGTTGGCCGGGTTTACGATGTCCTCCTCCCCGCCTAGCCGCTCGTAAACCTCCAGCAGTTTGTTCATCTTCTCCTGGACAACATCAAGCAAACACAGGCGGTTAAAACGAGGTACAAACGAGTGTTTCTCAGACGTCAACGGTTACAGCTCCTGCATGCTCATGAATTATGTTTACTTCAGATGCTGCGTTTCTGGATGTTGACTAGTTCCGAAAGAACTAAATGCACAGCACCGTTCGTTTTTCGTCTCTCCCCTGACTGTTGTGTGTGTGCGTGCGTGTGTGTATACTCTGAATGCATTACATTGATTTGTCTTATTTGTTTTAGTTTCAGTTTTACTGCTATTATTACTTATTATCCTGCCTATATCTGAAGAATAACAAAATAACTTTTACTCTACTTACTTACTGCAGCAATATAAACCACCTTGAACCTTTGGATGAATGTTTGCACCCTGATGATTACAACTACTACCTTTACACCACTAGAGGGTGCCATGGTACCCTCATGATCTAATCATAAATCTTATCCTCCATTGAAGCAGTGTGTGCCAGGCAGAAAGGAACATAATAATAGATATTAATATTATTCTGTTTCTTAACAGACTGATGGAAATTTGTATCTGCTGTGCAGGTGTATCTACTGTACAGTAGTATCTACTGTACAACATCAATTGAAGGATATGAGAAATAAGAGCAGGGGGAGAGATGAAGGGGAGGAAGAGTCTGTCTGTCTGTCTGTCTGTCTGTCTGTCTGTCTGTCTGTCTGTCTGTCTGTCTGTCTGTCTGTCTGTCTGTCTGTCTGCCTGCCTGCCTGTCTGTCTGCCGTCTGTCTGTCTGTCTGTCTGTCTGTCTGTCTGTCTGTCTGTCTGTCTGTCTGTCTGTCGGTCTGTCTGTCTGTCATGCAGACCTGGCTGTGAAAGTGGAGGCAGGAAGCAGCAGTTTCCTGCATGATCTGTCCCTCACACTGACTGTCATGTAATGACTGTGACAGAGTGTAGTTGGCCATTCATAGTCAGACAAATAATTGCAATTCATGACATGTGGTGTTTGTTTTTGTTTTTTTTAAATAAAAGTTACTTCTGTATGCCGTTTGGACTTTTTAACCGGAAAACTGCATAGTGCAGATATGACAAATATTACTTATACAATATACAATGAAATAAATTAAATATATATATAAATAAAGGTCAAGATTTATGTTATTGTTCAATATTTCAGTTTTATTTTAATTGAAATGATTATGCAACATAGTTGCGATTATCTCAAACAATTGTGATCAGGCAATTGTGTAATAATTATGACAGGCCTAACAGTATCAGCTAATTTGAATTCAGCAGCAGATATTACACAGATGGAAAATTGGAAATGATGAGGTCTAACTGAGAACAGTATTGAGAGAGAGAGAGAGAGAGAGAGAGAGAGAGAGAGAGAGAGAGAGAGAGAGAGAGAGAGAGAGAGAGAATGGCCTCGTTCTACAGATCATGGGTCACAGGCAGAAGTTGCCACACTGAGAACATTCTCACCATTTTCCGGATTGCTGCATTGGAGTGGTTAGCTGCAGTAGCGATTAGCTCCAGTGCCTCTGTAATAAAAACACACACACACACACACACACACACACACACACACACACACACACACACACACACACACACACACACACACACACACACACACACACAAACATTGAAGTTAGAACCTAACACCTATACTAGAACCACTACCTTTTTTTTGTATACAAAAATAGTATACAACATATATTATGGTGAAAGAATTAATATTGTTGAGCTATGCGATGATACAGTATATTTAAGTCAGGCAGAAGGGGGGGTGGAGATACTCCAATCAACTAGGTATAGGGTTTAAGTGGTTAAACCCTCCAATAACTGCTCCTGATGAGCAGGTTGGTGTCATGCACATTCTACAGCGCTTTGGATGAAGGTGCTACATGAATGGATCATTTTGTTGACATCAGAACATAAGAACAGCAGGTGACGTTTCAATCACACATGCTCACACCCTGTCGCCCACAGGACAACATGCCAACATGTTCAATCACAGTGAGAGGAGAGCCGTCAAGACGAGCGAAGGAGGCATTTCAAACAAAGTGATCACATCACAGGCAGACGGGAAGCGCTGATTAGATTTGTCGAGCACGTCATGAGAGTGAAGATGGAGCGAGTGAGACGTCTTATTTGGAAAAGTGACTCACTCTCTGCATCCTTCCTGTCCTGTGTGTCCTCCGGGAGTTTCTTCAGGTAGTCTTTGAGCAGCATTTCGTAGCGAGGGATCCTCTGAACGGGCTCCAGCATGTGATGCTGCAACGTCAGGTTCCCGCACACGTCCTGTTTCTGGTGGACAAACAACACAACATGGAAGGTTATACACGACATACAGCACAAAACCCAAGATACATACAAATGGTAAATGGTGCATTTATATATCTCTGTAGGCGCTACAGAGATTGTGCATTACATTCACCCATTCACTCACACGCACATTCATACACCGATAGCAGCGGAAACCATGCAAGGCACCAACCAGCACATCAGGAGCAATTAGGGGTTCAGTGTCTTGATCAGGGACACTTCGACACAAACTCTGGGGGAGCCCGGGTTCGAACTGGCAACCTTACGGTTACCATCCGCATCCAGCCACTCCACCCTTGAGCCGCCGCCGCCCCACACACACACACACACACACACACACACACACACACACACACACACACACTACCCAAGTTCCTTTGGTACAGTGATGTAATCATAACATAATGATGTTGTAACACAACATTTCTAAGGGGAAAAGACGCAAAAAGGTTGTGATTTCGGTTGACCAGTCTCCATCCAACATGGGGTGGTGAATGATGATTCATTTGAGTCGCGGTGTGGAGAACGTGATAACACCAGGCAGTCTTACACGACACATTCTGTACTTTAATACATACACAGACAGAGAAATATATACAGTATTGTTCAGTGACAGGACCAGCAGATATGAAAACAAGGATAAGAAGAACAGAATGAACAGGAACAGAACATGCATCTCGTATCATTCTGCACAGACAGTCATTCAGTCTCTGATAAAGTAGTTGATGGTCATCGTATCATGGATATAAATATGCTTACGTAGATGTGTGTTTCACCACTGGGCCAAGCAGTTAAGGTCATAATTCATGACAACGGGTACGCATGCAGCCATCCACACACATAAAAATACACCCACTGTGTATGAGCTGTATCAGCAAAATAATTATGTCATAGGTATATGGGGGCCTCATATTTGGTCTTGAAACGGGCCTCCAGATTCCTACGGCCGCCCCTGCCACCAATCCACCCATGGCACGCACTCACACGCACAGCACACACACCCCCCTACCTGTATATTGTGAACCACGCTCTTGAACTGTGAGGATCGCTGTGTCCAGGTGTTGACCAGGTCCATGGCTCTGTCAAAGTTCTTCACATACTCTCCGTACATCTTCATGAATGGAGCTAACTTCTGCAGGATGTCTCCTATACGCGGATTCGAGGCCCTGAAGTACACACAGCACAGACATGTAGCTTACTGTAGTTCCACGCACTGTGTGTGTGTGTGTGTGTGTGTGTGTGTGTGTGTGTGTGTGTGTGTGTGTGTGTGTGTGTGTGTGTGTGTGTGTGCGTGCGTGCGTGCGTGCGTCTGAGAGTGTTTGAGAGTGTTTGAGAGTGTTTGAGATGATGGATGAGTAACACTAACTTGAACCCTAGTCAACAAACGATAGGGTCAAAGGTCAAGTCAATAGAACGTTAAGGACATCGCATAGGGAAAATGTACTTTTATAGATTCCAATGTGCATGAATGCGTGCACATACTGCGCATGCACACACACACACACACACAACATAGACTGCAGGCAAAAAAAGGCTGCCAACAATGCCCCCCAACTGCCACCCAGCTGTCTGAATTTTACAGCCAACACACACAGACCAACTATGTTTTATAACTAATGCAATAATTCCGTGGAGGAGTCTCCATTACAATCAACTTGAATCCCCTCATTCTAGAAGATGACTGGGGTTATTTGGTGTTGTTGTGGATCAGAGTCAGTCAGTGTCACAGGAGGGTTGGAGTCCAACCTAATGGTGTGGGGTTAAGACAGGGTTGCCACCTTTGAGATCTTGAAATAAGGAACACTTATACGACCACGCGGCGAAGCAGCGCCGTTATCGGGTTATCCGATCACATCAACTAACTGGCCTTGGAACACCTCGGGATCCCCCAGGAGGACGTTGCTAATGTCCTGGTGAGGGAAGTCTGGGGCTCTCTGGTGGAGCTGTTTCCCCCGTGACCTGACTACGGATAAGCGGTTGAAGCTGGATGGATCAGGGACGGATTAACCCCCATGAGTGTAATGTGTTGGGGGGCCCATTACGTGCGTGCACATTTTTTGTGTTTTTTTATGTTTATCATCTTTTTGACCTAAATTGAACAAAATCAATGGCCAATTTCAGGGCCTCAAACCCAGTACCACACGATCAAGTTTCCTCAAAGGGCCCCTAACAGCCAAGGGCCCCTAGGCCCTGGTCCCACTGGCCCAAAAGATAATTTGGCCCTGGGATGGATGGATGATTTCACATACCATATTAGCCTTTGGGGTCACTTGGTGGTCACTGTGGTCAGTAAGGAAGGGGTAGACCTACTACACTGGATTGAATACTGGAGAACTCGGGTCGCCGACTCTTCTTCATCTTTGCCGAGATTTCTTCCCGTTTCGCCGACTCTTCGTCACTTTCCGGTCCGAGTTCTGTCTGAGAACTCGGACGGAAAGTGACGAAGAGTCGCAGAAACGGGAAGAAATCTCGGCACTGGAGCGCGCATCTAGCTACTGCATGATGATCATGCACGCTGATCAGACAGCAGATCAATAAAAGCATGCAAATTGCAAAAGCATTCAGCTTTCACAAGTGTGCCCATATAGAGAAGGAAAATAATTAAGAATTCGGTGGCATTTCTTTCACATTACAAAAGAGCAATTTTTGCTCTTTGCTCTTTGTCCTTATAGATAGAAATGATATTCCCATTCGTCTTTGTGTCTGCCCGTGTAACGCACCAGCGAGTGTGAGGGGTTGGGGAACGGATGCAAAGTACATATGAAACTAACGTTAGCTCCCATGCTAGCTAGTAGCTTCCCTCGTCAACACAACAACACCACAGATCGGGTGGAAGCTGCTGATATCACGTTGCTTGTGCCCGTGGATGGGAAATAAGATTTAAAAGGCTATGGAAGCGTGGATGAAAGGCAAAGCACAGATGTGTGCAAAGTTTTGTCGGATCTGCCTGTGCATTCCGTCTGCTGCAGTGCGTGTGTGTTCTGTCAACTTCTGTGTTACTCTTGTGAGTCTGTCACTGGCTGGCTGAATGCATAGTTAAAGAGCGTCACTCATAAGCATGCGCCCTTCCTGCGCTGGAAGTAGCAGATCTACAAGTTATCTACCCGCCGCAATGCACGGCACGTTGGGCTTGTACATCTGTGTTTCTCCCGCAGTTTAGTTGAATTATATCGATCGGCCAGAAAAGGAAAGCATGTTTAATCACAACAACGTCACGTTTACTTTAGCTCCTCAGTGTTAGCGTCTGTTTTGGTTGTGTTGCTTTAGCATCGTAGCTAACATTCAGAAACTTGCAGCTGCTGAAAGTGCCCCGAAACGTGGAGAATATTCGGCAGAATGTTAAGAAGATTCGCCGCGCGACGACTCTTCTTCAGATTCTGCCGAATATTCTCCACGGTTTGCCGACTTGTCTTGAGAAGTCGGCAAAAAGGGTAAATCCGCCGAGTATTCTTGTTACCACTGGATTTATTAACAGTTATGAAGTAGCCTATTCTGTTCATAACAACATAAGAGTTCTGATTCTGAATCTGAGTTCTTTAAATGGGCACAATATTTAATTAAATTGATTCATTTATATTAAATACATGTTTATTTATTAGACTTCATTAATAAACAATTAACCATAATAGTCTACTGAAATAGTTTGGCTATATGCCCACATCAGCAGCCATTGGCTATTGCATGGGCAGGACAATAGACAGAATCGATCTCAGGGGCAGTTTGTGACACTTTGGGTGTTCTCAGACTGTGATCATACTGTTGATCCCTGTAGCTGCTGTTTGCTATCAAACAGTTCCCCATGCGCCACAGAAAACATACGCCGACATACTTTGCAATTTGCTCCATATTAATCTCCCATGACATTGTCAAGCCAGGGATTTGCCTCTTCCCTGCACTCACTCACGTCTATATTTTTAAGGCGTTTTCTTTTTTGAGATGAACACGGTGGAGAATCAGCTGTTGTAGAACTTCTAGTATTAGACATTTTAAACAGTGCGGTGCGGTGCGGCCAGCCGGCGAGACAGGCACTGGATTCGCCACGGCGCAATTGAGAGCAACAGCAGAGCACACCGCACACAAGCAGATCGGCAGCCACGGGGAGGTTTTTGTTTATGCTCGTGGGAGGTCCTGCGTGACCAGGACAATTGTGCTGTCTTTAATATTTCCTGTTTTATTTTGTTCATTATTGTTAAATTCAGTGTTGACGTTGTGTGACAGATCGCGCAGGGGGCATTTAGGAAAATACGGAACAAACCGCGTTCCGTATTGATTCAATACGGGACGCATCATTTAATGCTCAAATAAAGATAACTTCTCCTTAAATGCTTTTAGGCTGTTTTATGTACTGTATGTAAACTTAAAGCATTCTACAAATAGAGCACCAGTCAGACATGAAACCTGCCCTTGATTGTGTGATCCGGAAAATATAACGGCCCTCCTCACTAGAGCCAGCCCAATATATCACTCTTTTAGTTCTACTGGATCTCTTCTGCACTAGTCCCTCCCTTACATTTTACTCCTAGTTTTAATTTGTCAATATATTTAATCTTAGCTTTCGTCATTATAGCTTAGTTTTTATTTAGTTTTCGTCTATGAAAAAAGTTAGTCGACAAAATGTATTTTGGCAAGTCTTGATGTCACACTGGTCATGTGCTCCTCACCATTCTCCAGTGATGCGGGTCTTCAGCTCGGGGAGCAGGAACTTGTCGTGGAAGCAGTAGATGGAGGAGATGTTGGAGAAGATCCCTGTAATGACGTCCTGAGGGATTCCAGCTTCTGTCAGCTTAGTGCAAAATACCTGCAGAGAACAAACAGGGTAGAACATCGTCACTGTTGAGCGGTGGAAACCTCTGATCTCCAAAACAGTTCAGGAAATGTAAAGAAAAGAACCTGTGTTCCAATGCACATTTACAAACTAAAGTTTCATGCAGTGTGGGTAATAATAATAATAATAAAACTTTATTTGTATAGCACCTTTCATGACATGAAATGCAGCTCAAAGTGCTTTACAGAGCAATGGAGAAAAGAAAAGAAAAGCAATGCATTGAGGTATATGCATTGATATGATGCAAACCTTGGTTCCTGTCAGAGGATTATGCACATTTACAAACTAGTTTCGTGCAGTGTGGGTATGCATGGCCATGGAAAATCAATCAACCTTTTTCTATCCCCGGAAAACTGACCTTCAACTTTTTCCACAAAGCATATCGTCGCTATCGGATGGAAACTGTACGTACCGTACATATGTACTTTTCAGGGAATGGAAAAAATGACTTGTCTTCCAATGGATCAAATGTAGCTTTTATTTAGTCACAAGCTCTTACTTTTCACTGGTTGAATCTTTTTTTTTTTAACCCACAGACAGACAGACATTCCAACCTGGCTTCCCAATTTTGGGCAAATGTAAAAAAAATAAAAAAAAAACAATAGCTAAAGATGGCTATTTTTGAAACTACTGGACTACTACTGTAGCTTTTAGATCTGTTATTTCAGCTGCTTTTGCACAATACTGTCATACAAAAAATACAAAAAATAAACAAAGAAATATGGAGTTTCGCCCGACAATAGCAACAATAGGGATCATAATTATATCATGTGATATGAAGCCTCATCCATCAGTTCCAACGAGCTGTCAGGCCTGCCGGCAACATCGACAGCCATGCTAGTGTTTCTGTACAAAGTGCTGCCTGCCAGCCTATAGCCTGAAGGCAACAACAGGAAGTAGCGGTGGCAATCTCCCCTGTGATTGGACAGCTGTACTATCTCCTCCACCACATGAACTAAATAAAGAGGAAGATGACTCAACCGCGCTGCAGTTAAATAATTACAATAAGCTGAAATAACTAAATGAGTTGCCTGCTCTGAATGAAACATGTCTAGTATTAACTATCTGTCTTTGTTCTTTGTCTAGTCCTTTTCTATAAATCAGTGCCCTATTTTATACTTCGTCGTATGACTGCGTCAAAGAAAGGTAGCACAAATCTACAAGCTCACAATGCGTTGCATTGTTAAGTGTTTGTGTGTGGGTTTGAAAATCATTAAGCTTGTGACTAAATTATATTTACATTACATTATAGTTTTTCTATTTTCGATGATAAAAATGAATGTCGGGCAGAAACCTCTTATCTCCATGTTATTTGTGTAAATGAATGTCTTACATGATCAATCATACTACAGCGTCACACAGTAACGCAAGCTGCAAATGTGGCGCTGCCGTTAAGTGCTGCGTTTTCCCCTTGTCGATCTACCACTTTTGCTATTCTTTTATTTGAAGTCTGAAAAGTACGGTAACTGTTTTAGACATAATGAGGTTTCCACCCAACAGATATGATTTTCTGTCTATATATGCACTGTAGATATATTTTGTTTCACACACAAAGTCATGTGATTATCAGGCAGGCCATCATTTCATACTGTGTTTAATCCCGGCTTAACACACACACTGTGAGTGCAGCGAGGGCACAAGACTGTGGTGACACAAACGCACAGGCATAAAGCTAATTAGCTTAGCTTTTGTTTGGAAATATAGACGTACAGTCTCTATTGCACAAAATAAAATGAGTGTAAACTCTGAGAGATTACATGTAACCAAATCAGAGTTAACACTTATTTCACACTCATTATGAACACTCAGGATTTCATGGTGTACACACACAGAGAGACAAATCAAAGTTCATCATGCTGAGCTGTGCAAAATGTCAATGTCAAAATCACCCAGGGTAGCAGACTAAACAAGAACAGTATCATCGCTGTCAGGCAGAAACCTTGTGTGTGCATATTTCATCTTTGCACGTTTTTTTCTTCATAATTGAATGCCTTGAAGGCCGTTGTATGACAGCGATACACAAAAGGAGTGACAATGTTTACTTCTTTTAAAACATTGGCTAGTTAAACTTTTCACCTATGACCAAAATGTTGTACAAAAACAATGTAAGTGTGTCTGTGGGTTTTCTAAATATTTAACCAATTAAACTGCATTGGATCCACCTGGACAGATCAAGGTTATTCTTTTCCATTTCCTGAAACGTAACAGTTTTGGACATACGACTACATGTAAACACAAGTATGTTTGGAACACACCCACCCACCCACGCACGCATGCACACACACACACGCGCGAGCGCATGCACGTGCAGGCATGCACGCGGACACCCACACAACAACCATGTTAAAGCTGATTAATCAGACAAGAGGAAGTGGATCATATAGTCTTAATCCAGCTCAGACCTGATCACACCACTGACACACTTTATCACAACAACACACACTGTGACACTGTGTGTGTGTGTGTGCGTGCGTGCGTGCGTGCGTGCGTGCGTGCGTGCGTGCGTGCGTGCGTGCGTGCTTGGTTGCGTGCGTGCGTTTGTGCGTGCGTGTACCTGGTCTAGCAGGTTCAGTCTCTTAACATAAGCCTCTTCAGTGTGGAGAAGCTCTTTGGCGATGTTCAGTAACTTCTGAGCCTCTGGACACTGTGGATGGAAACACACATACAATGAATTACTTACATTAAACAATTTCTACAAGGCAGCATAAACATACTTATTACGTATTATAACTTGCTTATAGCACTCAGAAGTAGGGTTGTATGTGATCGGAATCGGATTGGGAGCAAACAAACGTGATCGGGACATCCCTATTGTATCAATATTATATCCATATCATGATATTAGACTGGATATTGTTTGTGATTTTGGATATTGTACTATAGTGATATGTTTTATACAAATATAAATATCGGAAGTAAAAAAAAAACGGGACATCCCTACTTAGAAGTACGCAATAATGCTATCTACTATCTACCTGGTTGAAAACCACTGTCCTAGAAGACTGATGTTTTTTCAAACATTGCACTATTTTTTAATCAATTTGAAAAACATTTTATGGAATCCCTATTTTGTGTTATTATTATTATAAACCATTTTATAATGACTTATATACTAGCAGTAAGACGGCTGGGGGGCGAGAAGCGTGCACTAGGGGATATATACTGTACTATGGAGCGTACAGGGTGTGATGAGGTCGGATCAACATATGGAATGTCAGAACAGGTCAGCTCCATATATGGAGATCTAAGGGTGGCAGCAGTGTATTGAACATACAGAGTTTGATGATGGCCCAGGTGGCCTATTGGCCTATTGAGAACTCTAGTTTTCACCGGCTGCCGGGCGCAGCTGCACAAATAACTTTGGGGCAGGCCCGTCTAGAGTTTAAATGGACAGGTATCAATCAAAAGGTCACAGTTGATGACCTGGGCACCTAGGGGCCCGGGGACTGATGACCTTGGGGCTTGCCTGGGGTGAGCGACAGGGATTTGAGTTGACGTGGATAGGTGACGTGTCAGAGTGACAGGGATTGTGCGTTAGGTGTCAAAAACGCAAGGTTTCACACTATTTCATAATTACTGGTGGCTAACTGACGTTTTGTTTTGGCCAGGACTCAGTCAGGAGCACAGTGTACTTTTAACAACAGCTTGAACTTGAGCTTTATTTCCACAACACAGGTTTAACTCATTGACATCTGAGGCCAATTGTACAACAGTCTTCTAAATCCTAAGTCTCCTGAAATACGTACAGTATATGTTCTATGTTGTTATAGCCACAAAAATGTGAATTATATTGAATTTGGCCGCCGACCCCATCTCAAAATATTTTGCCCCCAGAAGCAGATTTGAGTTAAAAAATATTTTAGTTAAAAGAAATTATGAAAAATCACCAATAATGATAAATAATGATGAAAGAGTGAAAAGTACAACAACAAAACATGCATGGTTAGTCATATATAAGGAGCAAGTCTCAACCAATTTACAATGTAGGCATTAATCAGAACAACAAGTGTAAGATCAGAGTAAAGTACCGGTATACCCTTGTCAACAAACAGCAGAGTAAATATGCATGTAAGTCGAGGACAAAGAAAAACAATGTCGTACTTCAAAGGAACTAGGATACCATGCAGGTAAACATCAAACCTGAAATCTGTCTAAACAACATGCTTGTTGTCTATGCATGCGTAATAATTAAACTATCATCTGTCAAAAATAGGCCACACGAAGGGAAGGAGGAAGGAGAAGTGCTAGGGGGTGAGGTGGAGTCTGAAGAGACAGCTAGACAGGCAGGGGGTTTCTTTCATGTGGGGGGTATTAAATCCAGCCTGTATTTATTGTGCATCTCATCATTGGGGAAACCAAACAAGGCTAAATCTGCATGCCGTAATTGAATTGATTGAATGCATGTTGCAACAGTCAGCAGGCTAGAGTGTGCTGACGTATAGAGAAAATAAGGATGTCTCCTCTATTTATGAATAAGAGCTGCAGCAAGAGTAACATTAAAGGGACACTTCACCATTTGTGCATATGTTAATGACGTTTAGAAGATTTAGAACACTTTCCTGGGGGTCTTTATGTGTTTTTAGATATTTTAGATTTTTAGCACTGAGCCCAGTGTCTCTGATGTCATGGACACTGGGCTCACTACCTGTCTTACTGAGACAACGGGCGCGTTCGGAAATGCGCCCTGAACGCACTGGTGTGCTCTCTTGTCGTTCGTTTATTCAGTGCACTCGGTGCGTTGTCGTTCGAAAATCCAGTGCGCTGCGCACCGGGTGTGCAGAGTGCCCGCACTGAGCGACCCTACCCTGAAGCTGGGGTTGGCGGTGTGAATGCGTCACAACTGTGGTCGTTGATAAAAAAGGAACACTGTGACGTCACCGCCCACCACACTCAACAAACTGACCACATTCCCGGTGTGCATTTCCGAACGCACCCAACATGTAGTCCAGAAAGTAAGTGAGCCCAGTGTCCATGACATCAGAGGCACTGGGCTCACTGCTAAGATCTAAAATATCTAAAACCACATATTACAGACATAAAGACCCCAAAGTGTTCTAATTCTTCTAAACGTCATTAACATCTTTTTTTTTTTTTTGCAAAAACGGTTTAGTTTCCCTTTAAGCATGATGTCACATTCTATAATGTGACAGTTAGACTGAACAGACATTGGGGACAGAGGAGACAGCTCCTGTTGTGAAAGTGTGGGTTTTGCAACAGCCTACTCTTTTATTTTGACACTGACACACACACACACACACACACACACACACACACACACACACACACACACACACACACACACACACACACACACACACACACACACACACACACACACACACACACAAGTTAGTTATTGTGAAATACTGTAAAATGTGTCCACAAGTCCATCAAAAACAAGGCGCAAGAAAAGTTTGGCATTTTCGCTCTCTTATCACCTTGTAATGTGCATCGCAAACAAAACCCACATCCTCTGTGCGATTATGCAGCGATAAACTTGTCAGCTGGAATATCCATGTCTCTCACACACACACACACACACACACACACACACATCCTGGGAAGTAGTGTTGGGATCAGGAAACACTGAAGACCGGAGATCCTTTGCCAAAAAGGCTCTGGGTGTGTGTGATGTTATGTCAGTAAATTTGTTGGGACGGATTTGGGGAAATATTTTTTTATATCAATTATTTAACCTCGCAATATGCTAATTCGGACCAATGGGGAAGCAGAAAAACCTGCTATGCAAATGCATGTATGTAACTGCTGACCGCGATCGTAAAGCAGTGTCTGCCTTCTGTGTCTAAATTCCTGATCTAACAGTGTGCCATTGTTCTTTCTCCTGACTTTCAGTATATTTTTAGACTTTACACACTCACACACTGACTCAGTGACTGTGGGTCGGTTCTGACAGCTCATGTCCAACACTGGGAGAGTGTCGTTCACACATCAAATGGCCCCCAGGAAGACTAGCGGGTTGCTACGGCACCAGCTAATGGGGATCCTTAATAAAAATAAAATCAAATGGCCAAAGTCAAGTCTGGGACGTATAGTGGGCTGAAATGTTAAATAGGCTGTTTCTCTTTCATCGGACAGGCCTCACCATCTCCTCTTACATCTCTCCCGGTATTCATCCTTTTACATAACAGCAGAGCATGCTTTTAGATGTGGCTTAGTCACTCGTGAAACAGTCTACGTTTCACGCAGGGGTATTCTTTGACAGTTGAGTTAATAATAGCAGAGGCTAACTTCGTTTTCCACTACATGAAAGGCCATCTCAACGATCTGAGGCATTTATTCACATGGACTTGAAAGCTTCTGCAAATTTCTACTGTACGTGAACCTGAAAATAGGAAAAGAAACCGAGGGATGTTGTAAAATCAGGTAAGAGAAGTGGGAGGCGTATAGAAAGACTCTCTGTCGTACTGTAGGTTATACTGTTGTGGAAAAAAGAAAAGAGGACATATTCTTAAACCTATGGAAAGCATGTCTGTGGCTATAAATGGTGCATTTATATATTTAGATTGTGCATTACATTCACCCATTCACACACACAAATTTCATACAACGAAAACCACACAAGGCACCAACCTGCTCATCGGTAGCAATTAGAGGTTCAGCGTCTTGTTCAAGGTCACTTTGACAGTAACTCTGGGTGAGTAGCCACTCTACCTCCTGAGCCACTGTCGCACCCCAATCGGTAATAATTCTTTGAGACACACATACAAGTAGAGTCCACCATTGTCTTGTAGTTGCAGACAACACAGGAATCAACAGTGAGTTTGTGCGATGGATCATAATTATGATAGAGGTTTCTGTTCTAGCACAAAAAACATTAAGTACCAGCATAGTGGAGAGACTTGCATGAACCACTATCTTACGAAAAATGTAGATGGAACCAAATATTCGTCTTTCATGCGCCGCTGTCACAAAAAAAGGAACTAATTACACTGAAAAACCTCCAAAACACTCACTTGAGGTTGAATTCCCTTCCCGTATACACACACCTACTTGAGCGTGAGTGACGTCACTGTAGCTGAAAGAATAATGTGTGGTTAAGGTGTGTGGTACTCACTCTGTTTGGTCCTGAGAGTCCATGCAGGTGCTCAGCCTTGTCCCCTCCCTCTATCTCCCCACCGCTGCCCTCGTCTAAGTCACTGTCCTCGTCCTGCGTGGAGTCGCGCTTGTTGCCCAGGGCGACGCAGCACGACACGCTAGTCTCCGTCTCCGTGACGCTGTCGTAGCGGTCCTCCTCGTCGATGGCGTCCTCGTTGGGGAACACCTCCCCTTCCACGGCGCACGACGGGCTGTCGATGCCGCTGTCCCGGTTGGGGATCTTCCCGTTCTGCTCCAGCAGCGACGACGAGTCCGGCTTGTCCCGGAGCTCATCGCGCTCCGCGTCGTCGAGGCAGCCGACGATGACGCCGCGCGACACAATGTCGTCGTCCAGCGGCACGTCGTCCAGAGGCACGTCGTCCAGGCCGTCCATGTGCACGGAGGAGAGCCTGCGCGACAGCTCCTCCTCCGCCGCCGTGGCGTCGTTGGGCCGCTCCTCCGAGGCGCTAAGTGCAAGTTTGTCCCCCACAACGGGGGAGGAGGAGTCCGCGGAAAGCTTCCCCCCCGCCGCCGCGTCCTGTCCGCCGCACGGGTCAGACGGGACGTCCATTTTCAGACACAGGTGGAGCTGGGTCCTCGGAACCACCCCCAGGATAGGAACCCTGGGGAGCAAAACAACAACACTGTCAGAACAGGCAAAGTATTTGACTGGTGATGAAATGTGCATCACCCATCAAGGTTTATGTTGGCTACTTCATATTGTAGCTACACTGGGAAAACATAATAGTCAGACAATGTGATATGAAGAACATATTGGCAGAATTGTGTTCATTTAAATGTGGTTTAAGTGATATTTTTTTTTAAATAAGTGTTCAGTAGCTCCAAATTCTGATTGTGCTATAAAGTGTACAGTAACAAAGGGTGTCCCCGTCTCCCCAGCGCATTTTTATCCATTTAGGAGATAGAACACAACATTGATGCAGCTGAAAATGTTCTCTCCTGATTGCTATCCTGTTTAGTACAGAGCTGGAGAGACCATAGTTTCTGAACAAACACGCCATAGAAATAATATATAGCTTCAAAAAAGAAACACATACTGAAAAAATGCAACCAGACCACTACTATACTCTATATATAAGTGTGGAATCTACTTCTCACCGCAACACAAGAACACGAATACCATAAACTGTCAGTGATAATGATGGTTAGACGGAGCGTGCACTACCTGTCATTCCTGCCATACCATTTACCATGACTTATTATAGGGTACATTCACTCACCATACCCAGACTCGAGCATGAACTCTTTTGCAACCGCTCTTGGCATGACACTAATTCAATAAGTAAGGTGAATGAGGAATGTTATCCCTGTTTCTCAACGTCGGGTCCGGGGGACCAACAGGGGTCCAAATGGACCTGGGTCTCATCTGTAACTCTGAGAGTTACCGTAATTAAACACTGAGGATTTTACAGTGTAGACAAAAAAATTTAAACGTATCAAATCGGGGTCCGTGGCCTAATGCATGTGAAACTGGGGGGGTTCTTGAAATTCAAAAGATGTCGTACCTTGAGTTCTCAAACCTCTCGATGAGCAGTCCCACCTTCTGGGCCTCTCTCTGAGGCTGTGTGCCCAGGCCAGGAGGCGTCTTCTGGGCCTCTCTCTGAGGCTGTGTGCCCAGGCCAGGAGGCGTCTGGCTGAGCAGTCCCACCTTCTGAGCCTCTCTCTGAGGCTGCGTGCCCAGGCCAGGAGGCGTCTGGCTGGGCTTGGGCTTGGGTGGAGGAGGGGGCGCTGGCAGCGGCCTGGACGGAGCAGGTGGAATCCTCTTGGGTTTCTTGTCCTGTCCCAGTGCCAGCAGGTGCTGAGGTTTAGGGGGCACTGCGACGAGTCAAGGGGAAAAGAGAGCCAGAGAGAGGAAAGACAGAAAAATCATCTTGTGTCATGTAACCAATAAAGGTCCAAGCGAGAAAGGCTCCATTCCTGTGTCCATGTGTGTGATCCCTGATGAACAACAACACCTTAAAAAACGGTTAAAAGTCCATGACAAGAACAGAGAGTTCTAAAAATGTATCTGCAGAACGCGACCGACACTGAACTGAACTTCCTAGTTTCAGAACAGGATACTGAGTGCGTGCGTGCGTGCGTGCACTCTGCAGTAGTCTATGTCTGCAGATAAGAGCTGCAATGATGCTCAACTCGAGGAAGTAGTGTTTTGTGTCATTTTGGTGGCTCAATTCAATTCAGGAAGCAGGTAAAACAACTTGGTATCCTCCCTCTGTGCGTGTATGGGTATATGCTACTTCTGCTACTTCCACTTATCATGAGGCGAAGACATAATGGTGTAGAGGTAAACAAGGAGTGGAGCTAGTGTAGGTCTTTAGCTATTTAGAAAAGCACTATGAGATATTATCAGTATTAATACTAGTAGTAGTAGTAGTAGTAGTAGTATAGTATTAGTAGTCGTATAGAGCAGTGGTTCGCCAGCTCGAGACCCAAAAGAGAAATTAGACGTTTGCCCGGGACCCAAACTTCTTAATTATTATATTGTTTTGTTCATGGAATTTCCATAGGGCAGGAGCCTATAGCTCCTGTTTCCATAGGGCAGGAGCCTAGCTCCTGTTTCTGTGGCGTGACTGAGGCAGCTTGATGTACATGTACGCCCCAGGCCTGGACATGACGCTAGTATATCGCAGGGACTTACCCCCAATCCAACCCTTTGATGCCGAGTGCCAAGCAGGGAGCCACTGGGTCCCATTTGTTTTTGGTATCAAAGAAAAATGGATCAAACCACGACCTCCCAGTCCCAGGGAGGACACTCTAAACACAAGGCCACTGAGCTGGTAAAATGTAATACAATTAAATTATATATTATTTTTATTGAAAATAATAATAATATTTCTTTGAAATATATATATTTTGGAAAAGAAAATGGGATCTTTATTCTTTACTCAAGTCGTGAGACTCGTGACCCATAAAAATTGCTCTTTGATCCACAAATGTCTCGCGACTCCCTGTTTGGGAAACAGTGGTATAGAGCAGGGGTTCCCAAACTTTTTTGGACCAGGTACCCCTTTTGGGGTAGATATTTTTCCAGGTACCCTCTCATCCTCGCAACACGGATAACAATATATTTACAACCACAAGCAGTGTTTCCTGCAGGAAAAAGCATTGGCATGGTGCTGGGCACAGGCCGCAATTTTGATTAATTAATTAATTAATTTGATTCATTAATTAATAAGATTAATACATTAAGATTAATTTGTATTATTGCTCTTGTATTGCTATTGGAGACACTGGGGGGACACTGGGGGACACTGGGCAGGCACTGAGGAGGCACTGGGGAGGCACTCAGGGGCACACTGGGGAGGCACTGGGAAGGCACTCGGGGGGCACACTGGGGAGGCACTGGGGAGGCACTGGGGAGACACTGGGGAGGCACTGGGGAGGCACTGGGAAGGCACTCAGGGGGACACTGTCTAAATGTAGACGTCTACGTCTAAATGTAGACGTCTAAATGTAGACGTCTAAATGTAAGTTTGGGAACCACTGCTTTAAATACTTTAGCACTTTATGAACATGAACAAAATAGATGGGTCCCCCCTGGAACTCCCTCAGGTACCCCTGGGGGTCCCCGGACCCCACTTTGGGAACCACTGGTCTAAATGTATACAGACGTCTAAATGTAGACGTCTAAATGTAGACGTCTAAATGTAGGGAACCACTGCTTTAAACACTTTAGCACTTTATGAACATGAACAAAATGGATGGATCCCCCCTGGAACTCCCTCAGGTACCCCTGAGGGTCCCCGGACCCCACTTTGGGAACCACTGGTCTAAATGTATACAGACGTCTAAATGTAGACGTCTAAATGTAGACGTCTAAATGTGTACGGTCCACGGGCTAAGTAGTGTCAATTTGGGGGTCCTTGACATGAAAAAGTTTGGGAACCACTGCTTTAAACACTTTAGCACTTTATGAACATGAACAAAATAGATGGGTCCCCCCTGGAACTCCCTCAGGTACCCCTGGGGGTCCCCGGACCCCACTTTGGGAACCACTGGTATAGAGCAGTGGAGTACACCGGTCAACTAAGTATACAGGGTTTAAGTGGTTAAGTGAACTGAAGTCTAAAAATGCACTAATAATCATTTAGAAAACTCCTGGAATATAAATGTGGGTCATTAAAAACAACCTTATTAATCCCACTGTAGGTTCAGGCAGTAACATGCAATACTAACAAAATCAAATCTAGTGGATCTCAGGATCCACATGGGAACGGTGTTCAGTGATAAGACGTTCAAAACATAACTGTTTTGAGCAGCCTATCTTATACTGGCCTTTGAACTGAAATGAATTTCAACCAATCTCTCTCTCTCTCTCATTAGCAGGCAACGGTGCAGCACTATCTCTCTCTCTCTCCGTTTCTGGCACAACAGCGCCCCTACTGGTACCATAGTCATACTGGTGCTCATTAACACATACATAGGCGGACATTGCTGTTCCTTGGACTGGTTACACCACTCAAAAAACAACAACAAAAGAAGACACAGGAACAGAGAAAACAGCTAAAACATACTTTCCGCTTAAAAGCGACGGTTTGTAAGTACTGAACAGTATGACTCGTTAAAGGCACGTGGCATTACACTGTGAGCATTGTTTTAGAGTTTATAAATGGATTTCTCTTTTTCTTTTAAAGGATTCTCTTGCTTTTTGAATTCTTCATTCCAGCCATGACTGGTGGTGAGTAAATGATATAGAGCAAAGTCATTTCGGGGGTGAAGAACTCCTTTGAGACCTGGCTGTCATTATAGGCGTTGAAATGATCGACCAAGGATAACTGCTCAGTGGGGGTGACCTTGTGGATGTAATGATAGTGAACCTATCTGCAGTGGTACAGTACATGGGTCAGTACAGTATATATACAGTATAATTTATTTACCTCAGTATCAGCACAGTGCTACAAGTACAGTATATATACCAGTAGCTATCAGCGTTTTTGGGGCCAAGGACCCCCACATTTACATATATTTGGCCGGGGACCCCCCCATCTGAAAATGTGTCGTGCCAGGGACAGGAGAAGAATAAAAAAAATAGCAGATGTGCAAGCTTGTTGTGATCTTGTATATCAAGCTAATGGGGGTCCGTGGCCACAAATACAAATGCATGGCTCAAACTGGGTGTCCTTGAAATTAAACCAGTATATTATTACCTAGAGGCTTCTGTGCGGTCTGCGGTCTGGGCGGGGTGGCAGGCTGGGGGCGGGGCTTGATGGCAGGTCGGTCGTGACATGTCCTCGGGGGCGGAGCTTTCTTTACCAGCCGCGGAGAACACAGGTACTCCACGGATCCACACTGGTACGGCAGGGAGGAGGGAGGGAGGTCTGGAGGAAGAGACAAACGCGTATATCAAACAACTGACCTTCTGGTATTCACTATTCAGAAGGTCACCGGTTCGACCTCCGGCTCACCCATCTGCATGTTGAAGTGTCCCTGAGCAAGGCATTTAACCCCTAACAGCTAAGCATGAAATAGCCCAGTTGTGGTTGTGGGCAGGTTCTAAGTGTCACTGTTTCCACCTCTTCGAAACACATGCCACTCAGTTTACACACGTTTGCACTCAAAGGACCACAATGGAGATGAGATCTCAAGCTTATCTGTCCATCAATCAATCAATCAATCAATCAATCAATCAAAGCTCCCCACTGAGGAAATGTCTGAGCTGGCCATCTGCTGAGTGCACGCAGAAATGTACATTGCAATACTCCTCCTTTTATAAAGGTCATTATTAATGCAATTGTTACTTTCACATAATATACACATACAGTAATCACAGATCTTAGACAATTAGACACACTTCACAGTTTGACCGCATGAAACTAAATCTAAAAGCCAGCGCGTCAGCACCACCTAGACCTGCCAGTGTAGTCTTACAGCGGAGCTGAACACTGCAGTGCTGGGTGACCTTGCACAGGACAGTGTCCTGGGTGCGTTTCACACAGAGAACAAGAGGAACCAGAGAGGACCATCGATCCTGACTGCAGGCCAACATGGCCCCAGGCAGCACAGCTCACTGCTCTCTCACGTCCGTGTGTGTGTGTGTTAAAATGTGTCATTGCCTTAACCACTTTAACCTTGACGTACCTACAGTACAGTATGTTCAGGCGAAGACTTAAAAAAACAAAAACGTGAAAATGACTGATCTACGAGCACACAACATGTCACATTGCAAGTCGGTGGGATCGCCTGTTAAAAACAAACAAAAACAATGTAACGTGAAAGATTTTGAAAACGGGGCCTAATATAAGTGGTTGATAATGTGTTATATGTCCATGTTGAGGGTCATAACACAGTGTGTCTGTGGAACAGGCGGGACAGGTTTATTTCCCACTGTTTAGTCTGCACGCACAAACGCACCGCTGCCCACCGGACAGATGTCCCGTTGCTATGCAGCGAAATGGAACAACTGAAAAGTTGTTTCCAAATCTGTCAGTGACAAAACCTTTCATCCACTATGAATAATAGGAATTTAAATCCATGGCAAAGGTAAATCATACAATATATGCATCATTTGCAATAATAACAATTGCTCTGTACAGGCAGTGCACATGTGTTTTTGTGTCTGTATCTGTGTGTGTGCGTGCGCGCGCATGCGCGTGCGTGCGATGCATATTGCAAGGTGATAAGGGAGTGAAGATGCTTCTCTGACTTCTCTTACACGTCTGTTTTGATGGATTTGTGGACACATTTTTACAATGTTTCACAATAACTCAGTTTCCTGTGTTTGTGTGTGTGTGTGTGTGTGTGTGTGTGTGTGTGTGTGTGTGTGTGTGTGTGTGTGTGTGTGTGTGCGCGGTGTGTGTGTGTGTGAGTGTGTCTGTCTGTCAGATGCACACACACACACACACACACACACACACACACACACACACACACACACACACACTCTTGCCGTGCACCTACACTCTACATGCCTTTGGTCTGTGCACGAGAGAGAGAAGCACTGCAGTAGGTCTTTTTTACGGCCGTCGTGCTGACAGGCCGTGTTTAGCGTAGCTGTTATCTGATGTGTTGCGTCCATTAGACTGCAGTCGAACTATGATAATACTGCAGCTATGTAAACCACTCTTCCATTCCTGCAGGCTTTGTTGGACATGTGCACTAGATATATTCACTGCATGCCAGCCTTATCTCTGCTGACTTACAGCGCCCCCCCCCCCAACCAAAAATTACACGGAGAGAGAAGAGAGAACCCCCACCGAAGCACGAGCAGGCAGTCACAACGATGTGCTGCTTTTCAGCTGTGCTCCAGGCAGTGGAAGAACAGAATTATCTCAGTAATGAGTTCTGTTATGCCGAGAATATAGCTGATCTACAAGATCACGACGCGTCTCATACACGACGTGCCGTGAGCTTGTTGAGCGGCTGTTTTCGGCGTGCGACACCGCCGCACGTCGGATGCATAACATTTGGCATTATACGCTATTGGGCCCCACGTGGCTCCATCGCCCAGCAGCACCGCAGGCCTCCTCGCCACCCGGGGAGGAAGAATAGAAGACAGGGAAGGAGGGAGGGAGAGAGATACCAAAACTGCTAAACAGCAAATTCAATGAAAAAATGCAAAATATGCGTTTAGGGACTGAAAAACTGTGAAATAGGTCTCTCACAGTAAAAATCTCAATTTAACATTCATGTCATTCCGAGACAGGTAGAAAGGTATTAAAGAGTCTGAATTGTGGTGGATTGGTTTTTCAGAATTGGAAATCAATTTGGTTGTCACATCACAAGTTCCCAGATGTAGATAAAAGTGTGTGAAATTATTTTATCCGTACAAGCTTCGTTGGTTTGTAGTTTTCTGGAAAAGGGCAAGAAGAGACCGAGGTCGAGCAAACAGCAAGGAAAACAGGATAGAATCAATCAGGTCAAATAATCAAATCCTAGTGGACGTGGGTTTTGTAGTTCATCCTGGACTTGCATGGGGTGCCCAGCAACAAACTGTTCCTTCTGTCACCTTCCACTAATACCAGCAATAAATCAGGGTCGCCTAGTAAGTATCCAGTTGCCTCAGATAGGAAACCTTTACCCACATGAACAACTTAAGAGGCATGTCCTTCAGACCGGCTCCTGACCCCGAGACGAGGGTCATTCTTGGGAAAAACAAACAAAACGTCTGTAGGAGTGGTGTGGCTGTGGAAGACAGGGGCATAGGGGCCCGTATCTATGGAGACCCGGGATCGTAGTCATGGTTACGTGAGAGAGCGAAACCTGGCCCGGACATCAAACAGGCTGACGGTAAACAGGAACTCGACGACACAGCAGAGACGCATCTCTTAAACTCACACAATGCTGCTGACACTTCATGATCAACCGATTAGGTAATGGTTCACATGAACCCAAGACGTGCAGACTATGCAGGGCAGTAAAATAATACATTACATCATGGTTGGTTGTTCTCTGAAAACTGTAGGTACGAAGGTCACTCTAATTCTTTTTAATATACTTCCTAGAATATTCATTTAAAAAAAAAAGAAGAAAACGGTGTAACACTCGACAGAGTCATGGCAACCATGCAGACTTACGCAAAGGTTAAAATGTAATTTAGATTTTTAGAAAGGTCCTGTATGTTCATTGTTTCCAGGTATCCTATAGTTTCAATGTACTATTTTGTATTATTTTGATAGTATATTGTTCCCGGTTTAGAATGATGCTAGGTCCTTGGTTTTCCTGTGATCCTATAGTTTACTGAGGCACTACAGTAGTTCTACTACTGTCTCTCTGCATTTGATGTATGCGTTCCGTTTACCTTTCTTATTGTAAGTCACTCTGGATAAAGAGGAAGAGCACCTGTGCTAAATGCTTAAATTGTAAATTGTATAAATATACCTTGACCTGGATAAGCTGGTTTGGTTAAAACATTACAAGTAGTATCGTTACCTCCTCATCGCAGTTTGTTCCACGCATCCATCAGTCCAGGAAACAAATGAATGGAAAAATCCAACTCTACTTAAAGTCCATATCAAAACAAATCCTGCACTCCCAGTTTAGTGTGCCAATCATGTGCATGCGTGTGTGTGTGTGTGTGTGTGTGTGTGTGTGTGTGGCTGCTCTTTGTACCAGCTCCCTGGATACACACACACAGCATGCGCGTGCACACACACACACACACAAACAAAGACACTGTAAGGCTAAGTCTAGGTCTGTCTCAGACTGTCTGTTGTCGGCGGGTGTGCTGGAAGAACTGCAGCTCTGAGTTACACCACCAGCCAAACCTGATCTGTGTCACCTGCCTGCCACCGGGCCCCAGGGGGCCCCAGGGGGCCAAGGTGACATGTGTGTGTGTGTCACCACCACGTCGCATAGATATATCACCCAGCTAGGAAATCACGGCACCCATGTGCTCTTCACAGTCCAAGCCACAATCCACAGCGAAATAAAAACGAAATTTGATAATAATGTGCAAGATAAGCTATAAGATAAGCTATTTTAGATTTTATTTTTGTTGTACGAGAAAGTATGCAGGGCTTAAATGGTTAATTGAATCAGTCACATATGGATGGGAGCAATGGAGCGATTAACGTCTCTTTTTTCATAAATGAATGCTCTACTAAACTTCATCATACATGTTGCACAAAAGTAGTGAAAATAGCAGATCGGCCATTTTCACAATTTTATTTTCTAAATATATAAGTAATAAAAAATGGTTTTGGACATACAAGGATTGCACCTGACAGTGACATTAAGAGGCTTCATTTCACATACAGGTATGGGCTGATTTAATATGGTGCAATTAGAAGAGGATCTACTTAATGACCATACATGTCATACAGCCATCGTATAAACAGGATATGACCATACAGCCATCGTACAGTATAAACAGGTTGATTACATGTCTGAGGACATCATAATCACCATGCCGACGTCCTGGGGGATCTGAGCGGTTACCGTGGCAACTAGCAACATCAAATCCTCAATTAACGTATTAATCAATAGTTCAGTCACCTTATCATTCAGTACTTTGATTAACTGTTGTTTGAATGATTACTGTACATCATAATTGTATGATAATACAGAATATAAAATGGCACGTTATATTTCATTTCCTTCATCAAATATTGATTTTACCGTTTGAGATACAGGCAATTTTGTGTGAGGAATAGTAAATTAAATCAAATATTTAGAATTTTTGTTTTTGTTATCATGATTACATTTTCATTTCACATAAAACCCTCCGTTGACACTGCTAAGGACTGCAGAAAGTTAAATGAGTTGTTTATTCATTTGAGTTAAATCAAGCAAATTCTTATCTGCAATGAATCGATATTTGACTATGTACAAAAAAAACAAAAACTAACATTATTCTGGGGGGAACATTCGGCAGAAATATCCGATCTACAAGCCGATTATTATTCCCCTCAAAGCAAAGCAAAGTTCTTTGTTTACCCAGGGAAGTGGACTAAGATCGAGATGCTTGTTTACAGCCACACCCTGCTCATAGAACATTTCATGGTAGGGGTTCAATGCCTTGCTCAACCTAATCCTAGTCCTTGACCCTGGAGGCAACAAGCTCTGTCAGGGCCCTCAACCTAATCCTAGTCCTCCACCCTGGATGCAACAAGCTCTGTCAGGGCCCTCAATCTACTCCTAGTCCTCCACCCTGGATGCAACAAGCTCTGTCAGGGCCCTCAATCTAATCCTAGTCCTCCACCCTGGATGCAACAAGCTCTGTCAGGGCCCTCAATCTAATCCTAGTCCTCCACCCTGGAGGCAACAAGCTCTGTCAGGGCCCTCAGTCTACTCCTAGTCCTCCACCCTGGATGGACGCCGACATGTGAGAGACCTGTTGTCTCTGCAGCCAAGACACAACGCTGGTACACACACCAGAATAAACAGCACCTGGAGACGGAAACCTGACAGACTGCATTACTGTAAACACACACCGAGTGTGTGTGTGTGTGTGTGTGTGTGTGTGTGTGTGTGTGTGTGTGTGTGTGTGTGTGTGTGTGTGTGTGTGTGTGTAGTTCCACGGATACTTTTAGGTATTTTGACAGTGCGTCACTGGAAACATAGTAAATGTACTGTGTGCTGTGCATGCGTGCATGCGTGCTTTTAATGGAAAAGTGCGCAGGTGAAAAGCACCTAATTTGGAGTGACGGAGTGACAGCATCCTGACAGCATCCGCTTGGCTCTTACAATGAGAGCATTTACTTATAATGCTGACATTTGATTGAGACATGCTATACATACAATGACCCAAACTAAACAAATACCACTGCTTTCAGGCAGAAAACTCTTATCTCCGTATTTTAGCTTTTGATATTTTTGCAGTGAATCTATGCCGTAAAGAGAGTTTACCGACAACAACTATAATATATTGTATCAGGATATAGAGTTAATACACTGTATTATAATATACAGTATAATATTTAAGGGCATCGCTCCCAACCATTGTCCGTTGGCAACGCATGGCCTCATGCCTCTGTAGCCGTTGTCAGAGTACTTAGAGTCACAGACACACTGGATCTTCGGTTCTGGACAAATCCGGTCCAACTGCCGGTCTGACCGAATCCCCACTCACACACACACACACACACACACACACACACACACACGCGCACACACACGCACACACAGTCAATCAGTCAGGAACCTCCTAGGACTCCAATCCCCCCCCCCCCCCCCCCCCCCCCAGGTGATAAACTCCATCAACAGTCGTCCTGGCTACACCTCCCACCCTATCCAATAATGTGTGCCTGTAAAATACCATTACAAAATATGTATTATCCGCCCCCCCCTCTCTCTCTCTCTCTCTGTGTGTCTCTGTGTCTCTCTGCCGGTCCCTGTTCAATCCTATTGATCGTGTCCTCTGTTATGCTGACAGACCCAGTCGTAATGGCCATCGATGTGTAGCAGCTGACCGTCTGACAGGCCAGTCCAATCCAATAGAGCTTAAAGACCCATGACGGGACTTACACTGACACACACAGAAGCACACTCACACTCACATACACGCGCGCGCGCACACACACACACACACACACACACACACACACACACAACGTTGTGTACGAAGAGGAGAATGATAGCTTAACAGAACACATTTGTTCTCCATCAACAACCACTATCTATCTCTCCATCTGTCTCTCCTCTCACCTCACCCTCTCTCCTTCCCCAGTCCTCCTAGACACTCTAATGAGTGTTCTGACCTTGATCTGCTTTTCATTTATTCCTGTCCGCTGGTCAAAAGAGACTGGAGGAGAAACCCATCCTGGAATACAGAGAGACGGGAGGTATACGCACATCTGGCTGGAATAAGGATGTCATATACTGTTTAGCAGAGCAAATGTGGGAGATAGGCAATTGGATAATTACAAGACCAAATCCACTTCGTAATTGCTCTTTAGTGTTAATGTTGACAATAGAACAGAGTGAGAATAATTGATAAAATCCCAAGGATAAATAAGGATGTACTGTATTTGCCAGTCATACTGAGGATGTACTGTACTGTATGTCCACATACTAAAGCAGGGTGGCGAAAGGAAATCTAGCGTTTCTGTGTAATGGCAGCTGCATGCCCTGGTATTTGGACCAGCTCTGTGGTACACTGTAGTATATTGACCAGCTCTTAAATCTCGGGCAGCCGTTGGCAGATTTCTATCATGGAGCAACAGAGCTCTGATTCCAACTATACAGCACTTATCTCCACACGCACGCACACGCACGCACGCATGCACGCGTGCACGCACGCACACACACACACACACACGCGCGCGCGCGCACGCAAGTGCGGATCAGTAGCAACCATTCAATCCCATGCAGTGATGCAGCATCTGGCTGGCCTTGAGATTACAATTCATGCATTTCATTCATCACGCCGCTTCATAACCGGGTCACATGATGATGATGACACCCTTCAGACCGTGACAACAAGACCCCCCCCCCACACACACACACACACAACCCGCAGAAGAAAAGCCCAAGTGCCGTTTTACAAAATGAACAACCAAGCGGTTCACCTCCTCCTCCTCCTCCTCCTCCGCTGGTACCGTGGTTCATGATGGGGAGGAGGGTGTGGGATCAAATGAAAGCGGGTCACTGCATGGGCACAGCAGAACAGCACCACACTGCACCGCCATGAGCAGCTGGCACAGATGTCCACGAGGACATGCTGCAGGGAGGGACACGACTGGAAGAGAGACAGCTGAGTAGGAGAACGAGTCACATAGGCTTGTTTGACAGCACTATAATTATGTAAATGCATGTCAATGTGTGTTATTATCACCATATTTAACTGCGTAAACCCTCGATAGTTGGTAAACTTGACATTTCACGTTGTACTTAGTCTGCTCTTTTTCCCTCTACACACCAAACCACTTTGCCGAAAATAGCAGATCTACAATCTACAATCTACAAGCAGATCTACGAGATTGTAGGGGTGCAGGGATACGGGACACAGGTAGTGTAGTCTGTACTGTACAAGACTGAACACACAAACATATATGCGCTCATGAATGTACACATATACTGTGCAATGTGCACAGACACAGATGGAGAATACATTATTTAGAATGCACACCTTTAACCAGCTCAAAGTGTGCTGTGACTAATGCACATACGTATGATTGCTGCTACTGTATTTTTTATTCATTATTTGTTGCTGCTGCTACAATGTTGAGGATTTACTATAATGCACTTATTATATAAGATGTAACAACCCTAACCATTGAAACGTCACAAACACAAAGTACTACAGCTTCTTCTAGGGAAAACACACGAGAATTGTACTTAATAAAGGTCAAACTAAACAGCATGGCGCTATGACTGCGTACGAAGATCACTCAGTGCTACATTGCCGTTACCAGCGCTAAGCTCAGCTCATACTGGCTTGCCAACAGAGCACAGATGCGCCGTTAGCTTGAAGATCAGTTATTTTTGTATAAATTATGCGTTGCAGCCGGTTGAAAATAGCACCGTCTGCCCTGTGTGACGCCCTAATAACACACTGTCACTGTCAACAAGTGGAAGCGGCCGCGCCACAAACAAGAGTCGACGGGTAAATATCAGCGTGGGCATCGTCCTTGGAAAGGTCCCGGGCAACGTGGAAACCAGGCCAGATGGAGGAGAGCAGAGGAGGGAGGAGGGCATTGCTATGGCGACCAGGCTCATCTATAGAGAGTATAGGTGGGTCAGATACTCTGAAAGAAAGTACTGCATACTGTTACTTTCACCAGAGGAACAGACCTGATGGACAGGCCTTTCACAAAACATGCATACTAGAAACTAGAGCCCGGGCGATTTCTGAGTCGTATATATGCCCATCCTGATTTTGGACCAATTAATAAGATATTGGACGATATTTTGTCAAAAGAAAACTCAAAATGAATTCTAATTCATTTGTCGAATCGATTTGATTCAAGTAATGCTTTTGATAGATACAAGAATGCGTAGAAGTTAAGCCAATGTTGATGCATGAAAATAGCCTAGGGTTTTGAATGTAGTCAAGAATAAGATTTAAAACATGGTGCAAAATAATAACTCACTTTCCAGACCATCTAATATCTAAATGTACTGTTCTCAATGTGATCTCTAATCAAACATGGACAGTTTGTTATGATCCTGTAACTATAACCTAGCAACGCCTGCATGTAGTGTCATTATGATGTACAGTAATGACCTGTAATAACACAGACAGAGTACATAACAGATTGTTATGTACTCTGTGTGGCCTTGGTAGGCAAATGTGTGTTGACTTTATACTATGAGCAGAATCGCACACTGTATGTACTGTACTGTACATAATATTGCACAGAAAGACACTTTTTTAATTTACCAAAGCCCTGTGAGACATTGTGTCCATGGTGGTGGGTGGCCTGGACAGTGGGGGAGGGTGGGTGGGTGGACTGGACAGCGGGGGTCTGACACCTACTGTAAAGGTCACTCCAGAAGCCAAACGTCTCTGAGATGTGAGACATCAACGAGGTCAAAGAGGATAGACACAAGTTACTGGAAGTCCAGCTGAGTGTGGGATATGACAAACGCGTGATAAATACTACATGATCCAGGTCTCATATGCTGAAGGGTGGAAACCTCCGGGAGTGGGGAAAAAGAACAATAATAACCTGTGTTCCAACTTCCAATGGATCCAGTGTAATAATCATATACGGTATAGGTGGTAGCCACAAGCTCTCATAAATTAATTGGTTCAATTACTTCAATATTTATAATACTCCCTGACTTAACTTAACTTTTTCCAAAATAGCAAACACGTTGGCGTGTCGGTAATTCTTTCCGCTTCTATTAACGATGTAGTGCATTCATTTGCAAAAAGAAACAAAAAGGTATAAATATGGAGATTAAACGGTTTCAAGATGCAAGTTACTGTAAGGGTGTGTGGGGCCGCGGCAAGATGTCAAAGACACACTACATGATTCAGCTTTTATATTTATCATCAGCCCTGTGACTGTGACTCTGTACACACTACAAGAGGACCGAGGACCATGACTGAACACTGGCTCCTTTAAACCTCACCGCCCCCCGTCTTCTGCCACCACAAAAGGACTTTTTATGAGGCACGGTGCAGTGTCAGTCTACAATGTACGTGTACAGTACAGTAGAGTGCAGTAGCCCCGGGATTTACTGTAACAGAGAAAGCCACAGTTCGGCAATTAGGACAACACACGGTCAGGAAAAACAGGGGTTTTATAAAGCTGCCTGTGGTGATGATGATGATGGCTTAGCAAACTGTCCTACACGCCACTGAGGCCGAAAAGCAGCTTCCAATGGAAGCCTTCACTGCGAAGTCTTACAACTACTACTGGACAGTGTGGAGGCGGAACAGTCGGTCCGACGCCGGGTGATGAAGAGTCTGACACTTCCTCTCAGAGTGTTTGAAAGTAAAAGGTTACAGCTGACAAACACCAAGCCCTTCAGCTCCCTGGGGAAAATCTAACTGTTGGGGGGGATGGGAGGGGACAAAAGGTATAGCCCACCCCTTTCCACTCTCACACTGAGGGTCTTAACAAACACATTATGAATCACCCACACCCATGGCCTGGGAAAGCATTCCGTTTTCAATCACTTCAGCTGGCCCAGGCACAGATTATACAGTTCGATCTTCTGGATCTGAGGCAGGCCGCGCGTTGCGCGGGCTGAGGCTCTCTGAAGTGTGAATGCATTGATTATTTTATCATATATTGATCGGGCAGGATTAACAAATCAGTATGACAGACAGGACCAGTTAAATAACGGGCGATGCAGATGACAGCTTGACCGATTCATCGCTCACGTATGGATGAGCATTGATGAGCTTTTTAAGACACGTCTCCCTCTCCGCCAGCAACGCATGCATTATGTTACTACTGTAGTGTACATAGATAATAATGGTCATCCAGAGCAGTGATTCTCTTATTAATATCAAGCCCCCTCAGCTTGACGAGCATTTTTATTCCAATCTACACTGTAAAACCCTGTGTTCATTTTACAGTAACTTCAAATCTCATAGTTCAGTCGAATGTACAGAGTTTACCATTTATACCAGCAGTTAGAGACAGTGTAAGAGTCCATTCGGTTCCTAACTATCAATTCAAGGACCCCTGGAACCCTCTCAAGGGGTCCCCGGACTCTGTGCTGAGAACCACCGTTCGTAAACCCTTCCCATGCAGGTGACCACAGAATGGCTTCAGCACACTTTACTCCTGTCGACTGTGTTGACATCGCACTGCATCGCTAACACTACCCAGCAGCAGCTCTCCCTACAGCGACCGCAGCATAACATTCTACTGTGACCCAGAAACACAGTCATCTAATCATTCCATTTCACCAAACACAACCCCTCACTTAAGAGAAAACACTTCACACAACAGCATAACAACACCACTCTCTACTAACAGACACCCAATTATAGTTCTTCTTCAGAGAGCCAGACTCGCCAGTCACAACAGCCAACTCTAGGATAGATAGCCTATATACACTTTGTGAACACAGCATGTATATAACGTCCGTGTCGGGCAGAAACTCTGGCTTGCATCTCATCTATCTGCTATTCTGTTAAGCTGACGTTACTGAAGTGTATCAATCAACCACATGCACTGTATGCAATAATATGCAAGTTCAGATCTAAGGGTTAAGATGGATGAGAACAGACAACAACAGAGACAGACAGACAGTAAAATATCCTACAGTAGAAATTGTAGCATATGATACGACATGTATCGCCTAGCTCTACCATGTCTGTCTGGGTAGCATGTGCCAACTATAAGCCCATAACCGCTCGCTCCACAGCTCAGATTCAAACACATACATTCCCAGAATGCCCCTCTCTCACTCCACCTGGACCACTGTGACTGTGACATGACAGAGATGTCCTGTGTGCTGGGTGGGTGTGGGGCGGGGTGGCCCCACACCCACCCATCTGTTCCAGGGCAGGATGGATGTCAGCATGCCACCCCTGCATGTTGACAGCCCTAGTGCTCCCCGCGGGAGACGGGCCGGGCCGGTTGGTTCGGTCCAGTCCAGAACATATACAGGAAGAGGAAGGGAGAGGAGCGTTTGGACTGGGCTGACACTAGGGGGGTGTAACCGTGGAGCTGATACATGCTGGACGTTTCCCAACATAAAGGTCACTGTACTGTCCACTTCAACATGCCTGGACATGGGGGGAGGCTTGGCTTGACGTCAGAATAATTGGGAAATGTCATTTGGCTCAGAAAAGGGCAGAGTCAGCGACTGGAGCGTTCCCAATATGGAGGATCTCTGGCCTAACAACCTGTACTGATGGCATGATGGTGGTTTTAGTACAACCGTTTTAATGACATCTACACACTGTCCCGAAAAAGTAGCAATTTGTGTAGTAGGTTGGCAGAGAGGGCAGAACGCGAAATGAACACGACTAGATCGATGTATCGGTTTGCCTGATTTATCAGCCATTACTCGTCTGTCTTTGACAACATTGGAATCCGAAATTATGCATCTGATGTGTCCTGAATTTAACCATTTGCAACCTGGCTTCCTTAGTTTGGGCATGTGATAAATCAGAGGTCTAGGAAGGGATTGCCATGATGGCATCGGACCCAAAACTCTTGGCATCGGTCGTGCTCTGGAAAAGAACACAGACCTACAGTATTTGTTCAACGGGAGGTTTTGGGGGTTATTAAAGAAGGAAGGGCAGCTCGCAACGCACATTGAAATGCTCCAAAAACTTTATTTAACAAGCAGCAAAGCAGGGTTGTCATGGCTACTGCCGTAGAGAGATGAGGGCAAACAAACACAGCTAGGAAGGAGAATCATGTTAAAATCCAGGTGGATACTAGACAGCCTAATAAAGACTCCCGTTTCCTCTCTAATGGCTTCACTATTTGCCCCTATAGAGCACACGGCAGCAGTCTGTGTGTTCACAGCAGACCTGGCTTCCTTCCTACGCTGTAAAATACTAAGTGTTAACAACCCGGAGACCCTTTTTTCTCGGGGAACGTCGTTATTGGCGAAAAGTATCAGAAATTCAGAAATTCGAAAAATTGCAAAACTAGACAATTTACAAGCTCTGCTATTTGCGCCGCGTGACACCGCCGCATGAGGATGTATCAAATTTGGGGGTCCTTGACACGAAAACGTTTGAGAACCACTGATATAGAAACATACGTTTTTCAGAAAAACGTTTTTTTTATCGGGTCCTCAGATTTTACGGTGTACTCGGCCAACACAGACCCTAAACAGCTCAGTCTGTTGAGCAAAGGACATGAATGTTATTCATGTTATTGTTCACCCATAGCAGACCCCAAATGCAGGACGCATTTGGGAATGAAGCCTCCAGCTATCAGGTGCCACATTGTAAGCCTGGGAACGTCATCTGTATATCTATATCTATAAATGCACCATGTCTCTGTACGTACTGTACGTGTGTACGTCTGTAACCCACGTAACGAGAACCGTTGGGTGGGGGCATGGATCTCTAAACTTCCATCATTATGGACTCAGACACAGACAAAGTTGAGGGGAGCGCCTCCTGCTGGCTCAGGCTGTTACTTACTGCACCAACGACATACCTTGTGTGTTCTGACTCGCGCGGGGAATGCGAGTTTGAATCCGACTCCTGTCGTATCCCATCACCATGTCTCTCCTAACTCTGACCTAGTTTTCTAGTCTAGTCGCTCTGCACTTCACCATTTAAATAGCATTTAAAATGCTGAAAACCCTCCACTGTCACGATTCTCCCCTCCACGTTCTCCGGGAATGGCCTTGTATAGGCGCCTGCAGCCACCTGTCATCTGTCACCTGTGTCACCCGTTCAACAGCCTGCCTGGGGTGGAAGGGAGAGGCAGGATGGGACGGGGCCCAATTAGAGGGGTTTGCTGCTGCTGCTGCTGCTGTTGCTGCTGTGGGTGTATTGGTCTCTGCCAACCAGTGGTGGCAATTCAGCAGTGTTGCCATGTCTGCTTATAATAAGCGACTATGGGCTTGTTTTTCTGTAAAGTCTCTTGCAATACTTTTTGTAGTTGCGGCTTGCATTTTTTGGGGCTTGTTTCTAGAGTGCACTTGAACATTTGGGCAAGTTTGAGAACCAGTGGTTCTCAAACATTTTCGTGTGAAGGACACCCAGATTAACATGAATTTGTCCCCTAACCCCCATCTGAAAAATTTCCCAAGATCAAGATTCTTCACTGTGGGCTTGTAGATCAGCTATTTTCAAATAGCCGATCATGTGTACAGTAAGTACAGTAAGGCTTAAGGTGCTCATGTGGCCTATGGTCACTTTTGGGCTTGTTTTCGTAGACAATTTCTCTCACAAACTCTGGCAACGCCGCACAACGCCGCACAACGCCGCAGGCACAGCAGGCCGGGCGGTGTGACACAACCGCACCGCGTGGCGGTGAAGTGACATGCTGTGCATGCACACATTTTTACTGCAGCTCAGTTGTCACAAACATTCCTCCGTGAGAATTCACCAATGATGTGGTGGTGGTGGTTCAACAGCTATTTTCATGGTTGTTCCTCCTTGTGGTATTTCCACTGTGACTATTTTACTTTAAATCTACAATAGTATACTTTAAACACATTGACTGCCATGAACGTCCCAGGACGTCAATTGCGTGTTTTCAGTGATTACGCTAGAGGGCAGTCTTCGCCAACGTATGAATGATTCTATAGGTTGCTAGGAGACGGATACAAACGGAAATAGGATGGAAGTGAAAACTCCGTCTCCAACTCTCCATCCACCTCAATGTTATCAGATTTAGAAAAATAGGCTAAAGTTATCTCAGATTTTCCCCCATATTGCTATATTCAATGGCTCATAGTCATAACTAAAGAACCGATGATTGCCTTTACCATATTTCTTTAGAATGTATTTCTTTTCAAAAGTAGCGTATCTACAAGCTCACAGCTCCTCACATCATGGCGCGCTGCAAGCTTGTACATTTATTTTATTTTTAAATAAAAAATGAATCTCGAAAGTTTGAGAACGGCTTATTAAAGCATTTGTAAAACTATGCCCTTAATGGGTTTAGTACTGTATCTACAATGTGTCTTGTAATGAAGTAACAGAAGTCAAGCTTCCTTCACACTGTGACAGAAGAGTGTGACATTTACGCTGTGCATACTGCACACCAGAGTTCTCTTATTAGTGCAAGGAGGTCCATGTGTGCAGGTACTTGAAAGCAGCCATTAAAATGCCCTCCCTGCTGGGAGAGTGCATTCTCGAGGCAAACATCAAGGACCAAAAGCCCACTTTTAAAAAGGTCTACACAGTCACACACGCACACTACACTGTACGCACTCCTATGCTCCTGCCTTCAGGCAGGCGTTCGTTAAATATCTTGTTACTATAGCCTGGTGAAGCCATATCTCAACTCGCGCAGAGAGCAAAGTAGAGGACTACAAAGACACAGCCCGGGCGTTTTTTTGACATTGATGCCTTGTAGCTTTGGCGTTTATAACGATACCTCGCAGGCCAGCCGTTTACATAGCTAAGTTGTTGACCGTACCTCTACATAACATAGCGTGTAGCCCAAGTGTTTTTTGAAAATGCCTTTCCCCCTAAAAAGGAGAGTGAGGCTAAGATCTGTTAAATATTGCTATTGACTCTGAGCTGGGTGAGGGGGTTGGGTGCTGTTTGTCAATGAAGGACTGTGTGTGTGTGTGTGTGTGTGTGTGTGTGTGTGTGTGTGTGTGTGTGTGTGTGTGTGTGTGTGTGCGCGCGTGTGTGCGTGTGTGCGTGCGTGCGTGTCTCTAAGCGCTTTCAGTCCTCCTCTCTCTGATGCAGAAGTTCCTCACAAAGACAACACACATGCTTCGGTGGAGACAAGAGAGCCCCTAACGCCTTCTGACTGACGGCCCAGCCAGAGCTACTAGCGCAGTGAAGGGCACAGACTGCCATGTGTGCCAGCGCGCACCAGCCCTGCCATATAACAGACGACAACACACACACACACACACACACACACACACACACACACACACACACACACACACACACACACACACACACACACACACACACACAAAGGTTTTTTCTTTATAACATGGTTGCTGTTCGGGCTTATCTCCATATTTTAACTTTTTTATGTATTTATTTTCTAAACGTAACGCCCTACTCGATCACGCTACAGCGTCACACTAAAGCACCGAAAGCAGCAGATCTAGCAAGCTTGAAGTGTGGCACGAAGCCACGTGTTTTGAGCTTGTAGATCTGCTACTTTTGCCATTTTAGACAGAGACAGAGACGATATCATCTTTCTTGACCCTATTAATCGCTCAATACAGATTATTCAAAACATTGAATAATAATATGAATAATTGTATACAAATATGAACTATAACCCCTAAATGCATAATCCTAACCCTGACCCCAATCTGAATCTTATACTAATTGTAACCGTAACACTAAAGAACCTTTCTTGGCCATGAAAATGACCCCTTCCTTCATGGGGACCTCAACAATGTCCCCCCAAGGTCCCTTTTGACAGGTACTGTATCACCATCCTATCCTCGCGGGGATTGTTTTACCAACATGGATAGTAATACCTGCACGCACACGCACGCGCATGCACGCACACGTACACGCGCGCGCACACACACACACACAAACACACACGCACACACACACACACACACACACACACACACACACACACACACACATCACAGACACACGCACACACACACACACACACATTTCAAACATTGCAGCACGACGCACAAAAACACGAGGCTGGTCCGCTATTATCTAATCACGTGGGCGCTTCTTTTCTTCTGCTGATTACTGTATAATTACGACGCCAGCCAGCGCCGCAGGATATGACATGGCCGGTGCTAAAGGAGGAGAAGGAACCCAGGTGTCAGGAAGACAGGAAGCTGACGGCATAATTATCAGCACGACAGAGACGGATTAATCAGGGTGACTGCTTAACCTGGAATCCTGGGTGTGTGTGCGTGGGTGCACGTGGGTGCACGTGTGTGTGTGTGTGTGTGTGTGTGTGTGTGTGTGTGTGTGTGTGTGTGTGTGTATGTGTGTGTGTGTGTGTGTGTGTGTGTGTGTGTGTGTGTGTGTGTGTGTGTGTTTGTGTGTGTGTGTGTGTGTGTGTGTGTGTGTGTGTGTGTGTGCATGACTGTGTGTGTGCGTGACTGTGTGTGTGTGATGTGGTCTAGTTGGTCAGCATCACAGGTTCAGTCTCAAAGGTTTCTGACCAACATGGAACTGGCTCCTCCCTCCTCCTGATTCAAACGAGGAGTGGCGAGGAATAAACTGTATGATGAGTGTGGAGACTGTGGACTTTACCCAGAAACCACCAGGAGAAATGAATGACCTCAACAGATCAAAGTCCTCCTGCGCTTGAAACAATTGGAACTTTTGTCACATGGCAACATCCTGAATGTAAGTGTGTGCAAATAGTGTAACCAAATGAACCCATAATGGTCTCTTTAGGGTGTCCGTAGTGGGTAGACTGGTAAGCAGAAGACCACTGGTTCACCTCCCAGACCCCAGTCTACTGTACGACACACTGCCAGCCATCAGCTGGGTGAAGCTGGAAACAGAATTTCCCCAACGGGAATAATAAGGTAATACATTCATTAGCAGTACATTCTCAGTTAGAAAAGGACAAATTAACAGAAAGCTGTATGTTTACAGATATGCTGCATGCTAATGTATGTCATGTCACAGACCAATGCTAGTAGTAGCAACATGCTAGCTACCTCTGCTCTGTCGCGTGGTGTGTATAATATGTATGTCAGCCAGCCACTGCTTGGCTCAGCAACATTGCATTGATCTGGGTCAAAAGGTCATTGATTAGCGAGAGAAACAACACGCACACACACACACACATGCCCTAATAATGCCACAGTGACTGCCTCACACCAGCGTACACAGCTGCTGCCGGTTGTCATGGAAACATTCAGAACTCCCGTAACCGTCTCAGTCTGGAGACAACCCCCCCAGTCAGCTAAATTATAGTGTTCCATTAAAACACCACCGGCCGCGGCAGAGAGAGCGAGAGAGACGCGATTCAAACACTGACACATCACTGGAGACTGGCTGGTGGTGGCAGCAACGTTACGCTCCGTCACTGTCTGTGTCACACCTTCTAGTAAATGGCATCAGTCTGCCAGCTCGCAGCGATGTGTCACTGTCACAACCCCGTTGTTAAAAAGAATGGGTTATCCATGCCATGGCTTTATATAGGGACAAGAAAGAAAATGAAAGCATATACACAGCAACAGGGGCTACCGGTATATAAACTGTGAAGACATATCTGCAGAGTTCGAAAGTCGCGGCTGAAGGACGTGACCGGCTGGCCGTACAAAACAGGATAGGAATGCGTGTGAGATATAGACGAAGTCCAAAGACACAGAAGCACACAACCCCCGAACCACAGAGTGGTTATTCACTATACTATGATGAACGAGAGAGTCTAAATGCACCCAAATGAATTGTCGCCCAGCGGTTTGCTCTTGATGATGAGGGGCGTGTTGGGTCTCTGTAGAGACCTGCTCTACATAATGTGTCTTCAGGTAACCTGTTATGATTTGACAAGATATGAATACCATGTTGAAAATGGTCACACACACACACACACACACACACACACACACACACACACACACGTACAGAGCAGTCACTCAGAAATTCATTAGAAAAACACCACAGGCGACAGAAAATTGTACACGGTTGAGTAAAAGCATGCAGACCCAGTCCAGACCCAGTCCAGCATGTATATTTCAGAATGTAGTGAGACTTAGCCTACATTCGGCAGACAGCCCCGAGCCCAAGGCACCCAAACACCCACCCACCCACCCACCCAGACAGAGAAAAAACAGCCCCACTGTCACACACAAAAACACATGGATCGTCACACACGCCACGGCAGCACCTGCCGAAGACACGCTATACGTAAACACGCGTAAATTGAAGGTCTGAGTCTCTGACTATTCAAATAATATTTACGAAAGGCTCAAGTATGCACATTTCTTTCCAGTCATGTCCACAGGCTCTCTCTCACACACAGACACACACAGACACACACACACACACACTTCAGAGACAGCATATAGGAACTCACCAGTTAAGCCCAGTCTGCCATCTGCCCTCGATGTTTTCGCCCCGTGTCTGAAATCTCTGTATTTCCACCTCTCTTCCTGCCTGACGCAGACACGCTCACTCACTCACTCACTCACTCACACACACACACACACACGCACACACACACACACATACACACACTCACACACACACTCTCTCTCTCACACACACACCAAGTGCGTGTGGGAGAGTCCAGCCTAGTCCAGCAGAGCCAGAGTCATGAGGAAGGCAGGCAGTCGGATGCTTGACAGTGTTTCTTCAGCAAGCTACTTGTTCTACTACTACTGCTGTATCTCTCTCTCTCTCTCTCTCTCTATCTCTCTCTCTACGTGTCTGTCTGACTCACTCTCTCTCGCTCTCTCTCTGACTCACTATCTCCCTCTCTCTCCCTCCCTCTCTCTCTCTCTCTCCCTCTCACCCTCCTTCTCTCGCTCACTCTCTGCTCTACAAACACACTTGTCCCAGCAGCCTGCTGTCCTGTGTGTGTGTGTGTGTGTGTGTGTGTGTGTGTGTGTGTGTGTGTGTGTTGAACAAAGCTCTCGCCGCAGCTCTCCTCTGAAAGGAACCCGGGAACGCTTCTCAGCCGGCAATAATGCCTCCCCACGGTCGCCATGGAAACTAATGACGGGCGGGGTGAAGGAGGGGGAGAGAGAGAGAGAGACAGAGAGAGCAACAGGGAGACGGAGAGAGAGAGAGAGGGAGTGGAGAAGGGGGAGAGAATGAGAGGAAAGGAGTGGTTGAATGAAAGATGGGGGAAGTGTGTGCAAGAACAAGTGTGTGTGTGTGTGTGTGTGTGTGTGTGTGTGTGTGTGTGTGTGTGTGTGTGTGTGTGTGTGTGTGTGTGTGTGTGTGTGTGTGTGTGACTGTGTGTGTGTGTGTGTGTGTGTGTGTGTGTGTGTGTGTGTGTGTGTGTGTGTGTGTGTTCCAGGTATGAGTGGAGGTGAAAGCAGGGATCACTGAGTAAAGCACACTGTAGTTTCAGGAACGTTTGCAGGATATTCAGTATCATATGATTAGTGTCAGGTTTTTCATTCATTCATTTAATGCCCACAAACGTAGAGTCACAGTGTGACACGGTGCGAGTTTGTAGTCGGAAGCGTTCACTTAAAAGATTTACAGTATTTCCAGCTATAATGACACGCCCCAAATGACGCCAGGTTGACAGTGATCAAATATGTCTGCCGGTTCCAAAAATATTTAAACCAATGAAAAGTATCAACTAAACACCACAAGAGACTAAAAACCACATTGGGTCCATTCCATTGGAACAGACGCTCTTTCTACCCATTCCCTGAAATGTAACAGACTTGGACATACAAGGTTTCCACCCGACAGATCAGTGGCATATGTATACCGTAATCATTTCTTATTTATAGTTTTGTTTTTTATTGCATAAATAATACGTATAGTTTAATCCCCTGTGGGTCCATCTTACAAGCAGACCCTGGAGACCCCCTGCCCCCTGCCAAAACCACCGCGGCTGCTCTTCATATGCACATATAATTATATCTCTGCCACACACACACACACACACACACACCCTTCACCCCCACCCTATCCCTCTCTCAATGCTCTGGGTTCTGACAGGGTGACATCAGCCCTGAAAAGGCCGGGTGACATACTCACTCCCTCCCCCCCCCCCCCCCCCCACACACACACACAGACACCCACCTAAACACCACACAGAACCGCCACGAATGCCACCGATTGCCATGGAGACACTGCTGGAATAATCCCGGGTTCTCTCTAAAAGTGTCGTCGTGGTGTTGAGGAGGAAGAGGAAGGAAGGAAGGAGACGAGGGGGGAGGGGTGTTTGTCTGCATGTGTTGGATTTTAGATTCAGGAAACGCACAGATTTAAAGTCCTCGGCTTGTTAAGAAGTTGAGTCTTCACGTCACTGCACCTCACTTCATGCCATGCTATAATGAAATGGCCTCGTCGATCTGCCATTTCTTTATGCAAATCTGACTAACCCTATATTATATATAACCTTATTTTTAAAGTAAACATTTTAACTGAAATCTTTGCTTCTGGAGGTACCTGGAACAAAAACATATTTTGAGATGGCGGGTCGGCGGCCAAATGGTCAGGTCTAAAGGGCTTTAAAAGGGGGCGACAGTGGCGGGCGTGTGTTCATGAAAGGAATAAATAAAACTCTTTTCCAGTGGGGTTTATCGTCTCTGGGACCCGAGAGAAATCCCCCACACAGTGAATTGTGGTATGGAGCCGGGCCGGCTGCACAGGGAACAGGTGCTACTATATCCAGCAGCGACACAAGCTCTAGAATATCTGCTGCTTGGCCTTATGGGCCGCAACCACCTGGGAATACTGTGGATGAATTATGGCACTTATTAATGATAATACCTAATTGTTCATAATTATTATTATTATTATGTTGTTCACCTTTTGCCTTGTTATTGTTGTTCTTAGATACCATCTGAATATGATAGAGACAAGATGCCATGGCCGGTTGGGTAGAGATTACAGGACCAAAGGCGAGCAGCATAATAACAGTATAAGAAATGACTAATTAGTCTAGCATAATTCCGGCACCAAACGGAGATGGCTGGTTTATGCTTGGGTATATCTACTACATTCTACAAGCTCACAACTCTTGAGCTCGTTGTAAGATCAGCTATTTCTGCAAACTTTTTGAAAATGTCCGCCTATAATTAAACCGGCCAAAACCGACATATCGGTCGGGAACCAACTGGGTAGAATTATAATGAGTCTTGCTGTGCATTCCTCCTGAATCCTACCGGATCGCTTCTCATCCAAAAAACGAACGTTAGGTACTAATTACTGTCCATCTGTTCAGGAAGAAGAAGCAAAATCAGCCTGATTATTCTGTGCCTGTACGCAGAATATCAAGGAGGTTCTGCTGGTCGGAATCGTGTCCACTCCACCGAGCTGAGGGCAACATCTGGTACCCATCTGCCTCAGGGGGTCACACTACTGCACGCCAACAAACAACAACAGGGAAAAGAACACACAGAGTCACAGACACACAGACCTCAGATCAGCAGTCATATCAACCACTTTCCACCTATTTGCTACATGCTCATGCTACATGCTCTACAACGCTTCACGATGCGACCCGTTATGAACTTGCAGATCGGTATTCACTCCATTCATCGGACAACAATGTTTAACCCATTTAGGCCTGACCTCGAAATAAATAAAAAAATCTTCTAAATCCTCCAGTTTTCTGAAATAAATATGTTCACGGTTTTTAAAAAATAGCAGGTCTACAAGCTTGTAGATCTGCTATTTAGATCTGCTATTTTTCAATAGCTAAATTATAACATAATGTTCCCGCCCCCAAAATGGGTTAAGGAGCTGTTTCTGCCACACGTAGACACAGAGATGGCTCTGGAATCGAGTCCAGGTCTCAAACTCCAGTCCCCGTCTTAGCACTGACCGTCATCCAAAGTCTCAGTGCCGTCAGTGAGTCTCTGTCCACCTGTCTGTCTGTGGACTCGGACTCAGGTTGTGAATTCAGCGAGTTATGGTTGTAATTAAAATAAAATAAAATCTTCCACCCACCCACCCTTTTCCCCCTCACTGTATACGTTTATTTCCCCTTTTTATATAAAATTGTATATCTGTACGTCTCTAAATGTTTTGATGAATTGAACAAGGTGGACCCTCTTGTAATTTGTAAACAAGTGTAATGCTTTATTGGGTCGTCCACTCGCAGTCTTTGTATTGAGTTTGTGCTTGAAATGTACTGTAATTCTGCAAACTGTTAATGAATATTTCAATCAATCAATCAGAATTGTGGAGATCCCCTGCTTCAATAGCCCTATCATACTGTACATACTGTACATGGGGCAAACATGCACTAGGACTCATACTTGACCCAGTTACTATGTATGGCAGCCGTAATAATGCACCGCTCCAATGGACTGCAGCGGCCAGTGAGGAATCCTGAGTTCTATATGCAGTTATGCACTAAACACACAAAGGTAACATTTATAAACAGCTTATGTTGGTGTATAACATTACGTTTTTATTGAGTATAGTAGTTTAATGTGGACACTACAGAACGGCTCCGCCCATACCGTCAGTGGCCCCGCCCCTTCTATGCACTTTTTCCACTTCATTGATCCCCAGGCTCCGTTTCTTTCCGACAGGTCAACCAATGGGATCACAGGTTGGATGACAGCTAACCGCCTCCAGGGACACGTATTTGAGAGTCTGACAAAGTTGATTCTAATGTGCATACGAGAGGGCAAGAATTGTGCACACACGCACACTCTAACTCTCATACGCACACACGCACGCACGCACGCACGCACATACACTTATCTGCCCATGGCCTAGCAGCACTGCTGTACTCACTGAGGACTTATCCCAGTTCGGATAGAGTCAGATATGGAAAACTCCATTGATAAATCAGTATGTGGATTTTTCATCAAAGCAATGGGTTGTCAGCGTCACACACACACACACACACACACACACACACACACACACACAAACACGGATTGGCTGGGATGTGACACTGGACTGTTGCCATGGAGATCCGTCACATTCCACAGCATGTTGACCCAACTCCGGGATTTTTCCTAAAGTCCGTCCAACGGGAGGAGGAGGCACCCAAACATACAAAGTCGCATACGCACGCACACACACACACACACACACACACACACACACACACACACACACGCACACACACACAGACGCACCCCGATTATGGACAATCACACACGCTAATGCACAAATTAACACATGCTCCCTGGCATGTGCACAAAAGCATTAGTAGAGGAATGTTTTCATTCTCACATCTTCAAAAGAACCTTGGAGAGTCTCTGTGAGACACAACATCCAGCCGGGCATGCAGAAAGAGTACGTTTCCACGGACGCGCTGAAAGGCCCTGATTTCAGTTGTGAATGAAGAGAAGACAGGCGATCTTTAATGGCCAGACAGTCAGTCTTTTCTATTCACATACTGACGCACCAACGCGTAATTCATACTCCGTCATATGATACTGTCCTCTGCACGAAAATAGTCAATCTAAAAGCTTTTTGATTGATCAATGTTTTAATTGACAAAAATGCATATAGGTGACCATATTGTTGCTGTCTGGCAGAAACCTCTTATTTCCATATTTTAATATTTGTGTTTCTTCGCCTTATTTGCACAATAAAAACAGTACTACATACAGATCACGCTGTATACTAAAGCTTCACACGAAAACAGCAAAGGTAGCAGATCTGCAAGTTCGAAATGAGCTTGTAGAAATGAGTTTGAGCTTGTAGATCTGCTACATTTGCTGTTTTTCAATTAGTTTTGGACATAATGAGGTTTCCACCCGACAGAGATGATATATTTAAAATACAAAAAAGCTTTAGAGCTCATTTTCATTGTGGTTCTTTTGAGTGCAAAATAAATGAACGAACGCGGTAGCGTTACATTTTGCACTCAACGTGTTGCACTCACAACGTGTCACAATGTGATGTGTTGTGTGAGCTACTGAGCTTATAGATCTGCTATTATCGGTGTGCAACACCGTCGCACAACTAAGTACAAACCAGGCTTAACCTTCTGACAACCTTTATTTAACTTATCAAACATTCAGCAGCAGCTAACGACCACAAAGCGCTGTTTTAAATAATCTGATATGCCGCCACCCCACCTCCTTACGCTCCATTTTTTTCAAGTCAAAGCTCCACGTAAAAGAGCAGTCATTAATATTTCACCCCCGGGGGAGAAATCCTTTAATTTATTATTAATATTAAAGCCGCTCTCCTGCGGTGGAAAGGCCCTTATCTGAATAACAAACAGGCAGGAGAGACACGTAGTAGCCATGCGTTACTGGGGAGAGGGTGTGTGTGTCCTTGGTTCGATTCCCAGGTTAAACAGAATTACCCTTGTGGTACTGACAAAGGTCTCCCTCTTGTTCTCTGGCAGAGAAGAATGGGAAGCACGTATACAGCACCAGACCCAGACTGTCCTACACCTTGCAATTTGATGTTGAGTGTGATCTGGTAAAAACGTATGTCTGCGCTGGCCTCATGCTGTTCCAGGCAGCCCAGCCCTGCGGCAAGGAGGAGGTGATGGATATCGTTGCTGTCGGGAACCAACCTTTCATCTCCATGTTCTAACTCTTTGTGCTTTTCCGTAAATGAATGGATACCGTACTTCGTACTACAGTGTCACATAATAATAAAAGCATAGAAGAGCTTGTAGATTTAGCTATTCATGAATTTGAATCCTGAAAAGTAACAAAATTATGGACAATTGGACATGATGTTTCCACACGACAGAGACGATATTTAATATTATGTTTGTTTGTTTTTATTCTTGTTATATTCGTCATTGATTGTTCTATTCTTCATCGTATGACAATGTCACACAGAAGCAGCAGAAGAAGCAAAAATGGCTAATCTAAACTAAACTTTTGAGTGACACACCGGCTGAAATGCATGATTCGATAGTTAACTGTGACCTTTGCGGCAACCACAGTGGTTATCATGAGACTGTCACAAAATATATGGCATTCCCATATATGGACTCAATATTGATCACAGTCAGGGATCTCCATATATGGGCATAACAGGGATTGTATTAGGGTATCAGCTGGGAATGCCCATGTATGGAACCTTTTCACGTGATGTCACGATGATGTCACGCTGACCTGGGGCAGAGTGTAGAGTAGGAGAGTAGCGACACGCTTTGATCTCGCCGCAAAGCGGCTGCTTATGGGCTATAGTTCCAAACATTGCTCCTATATGGCTGGAACTATCCCATTGAGATAGAATGAGCATTTCTGCATTCCATTGTTACAATGGGAGTCAACGCTATTGTCACCACTCTCTTACTATATACTCTGGCCTGTGGTTACCAGGGGGCCTGGGGTGAGTGACAGGGATTGTGGGTTAGTTGTCCAAAACGCAATGTTTCATAGTTATCTGCGACCTCCGGTCGCAATTAGGAGCTTAAGTTGTGACTAAATAAATGTTTTGAAGCATTTTACTTTCTTGAAAAGTAAAGATTTTGGACACAATTTGGAGGAAAGAAGAAGAAAGATATCAAAAGAAGACAAAGAAAAGGAAAATGTTTGTTTCTGTAATGTAGCGAAGAAAATTATAAATAACCCAAAGACACTTCAGACTATTTGTTTATGGTGGTCATATAAACAAGTAGTCTCTGCCTCAGACAGAAGCAAGTACCGGTATGCAATAAGACTAATATCGCAGGGGTTGTCACTTGCCATAAGGAATAATAATAATAAACCGTAATGGAGTGGCGCCACTGTTTAATGGGGCACAGACATGTAATGATGTATGGGAGAATAACACTGTGGACACTGTGTCCATTCCCAGGGTGATACTGTGGGTTCAGAGGTCATACGCTGTGGGCTAGCTCCTAGCTAGCTCCCTGTGACTTTGGCTTTCATTATAATCCTTGCAGGGTGCGACAAAGGTGACCTCCTTTCCCTAACATACAAGGGACCACAGTACTATATTTAGTTTATGGTTTTGGTGTGGCTGAATTTATTAACCTCTTAAACCCTATATAGGTCTACAGTACTTCCAGTGCCGTCGCTACCTATACGCGCAATACGCACTGCGAGTAGGGCAACACGACGAGGGGGGCAACAAAGTGTGCCCAAAAGTGCCAAAGCCGACCCTCAAAATAACAAATTTCTCCGCGGCTCTGCCGCGTAATAGCGAGCGGCCGTGCGTGTGCGTCCTCACAAACAGCGAAAATAGCCGATCTGGATGAGGAATAGCAGCACTCTCGTTGGGTTGGGGGGGGGGGGGGCAGCACAAATATAGGGCAACCAAATGGTCAGCTACGTCCCTGGGTACTTCGTTGATCGGGGGTCCCCTCTACAGTACGTGTTTCAATATGTGAGCTTGTAGATCAGCAATTTTAGTTAAGTCTAGCAACTGTTAGTATTTACTAGTCTGGTTATGCAGGGTTTGGTGTGGTTACAGTTAGGGAAGGCGTTCACCGTGCAGGGAGGGGTACATGCAGGAAAAGATGAGCACCCACCAAAATAGAATCTTGCTCTTCATCGGTTCTTTCATGAGTGGTCAACTTGTATAAAGAGAGTACTATAGTCTAGACTGCCTTCCCTCGGGTTTTTCTGTCTCTGTAATGTCCTTCGTAAATACAGCAAAAACATATTATGCAACATATTATAGTTGTTCTTCGGTCTCCATTTTGTCAGGGATCCGAGTCTTCATTCTCTGGTATCAGACAGTTGTCCAGTATCAAATGGATTTCTGCTTCTGATGGTGGCGGAAATAACAAAACAGTCAGCGACACCCACAACGTTGGAACAGTTAGGAAAGTGTGCACTGCAATGACTGCATTGCAATGTGTTTGTGTGCAACACAAACACTAGCGACCCTTTTCTGGCAAAGACTATGTTTTTCCCCCCCGTCCGCGTGAAGTTGCGGTTTAAAATGAACACTGCGACGAGCGCCCTTCTCTGGTCATATAGCCATGTTGAGCTTCCTGTGATGAAGATATCGTATAGGGAATCTCAAGCTTCTTATTGTATAATCTGTTTGGCATGATAGCACATCATTAAAGTGGAGAGAGGAAGATTGTATACGGTTGAACAACAGTCAGCACTTAATCAAGCGCTTTGGAGAGGATGAGGAGCGAATCTTGGCATGGGTGGGGGGCCTGGGGTGGGGGGCTGGAAACAGCAGGTAATCAGAAGGGTCATGTTTATTGGAATTGGATGACAGGGGTCAGGGTTTTGTCCCCGGTGCAAAACAAAGATTAAATTGCGCACAATCAACGTCGTGCTGAAGCGTTCGTATTTCTAACGCGCTGCACTTTAGTTGCTGGTTGGGTAAAGAGTAGACATTGCATCTAAATAGAGGGCAAATCCCTTCTCTGCAGTACTATGTAGGCTTGGTGGGGAATTAAAAAAAAGGTGTGATATCGTACTAACTTGGATTAGTCTGTACCATTGTCAGAGGTGTGTGAGCTGGTGTCAGGTGTCACAGGTGTTCTTTCCTGTGTGTGTGAGATTCAACAGCACACAGAATGTGGAACCCAACCCTAAACCTTATACCCAAAACCTTATCCAAAAAAAATGAACCGTGGTCTTAAAGGTGTGAGAGAACACTGCAGTGTTTGGTGTCTATTAAAGGTGTGAGTGTGTGCGTGTGTGTGTGTGTGTGTGTGTGTGTGTGTGTGTGTGTGTGTGTGTGTGTGTGTGTGTGTGTGTGTGTGTGTGTGTGTGTCCGACCACTGCACAGTCGGTTCTGGTCATGTGATGAGCTGCGGGCTCATCTCTCCCTACAGCGCCCAGATGGCCTGTGATTACACACGACTCACTACAGATTACTATGGAGGAGAGAGGGAGAGAGACACAGAGGGGGAGGGAGAGAGAGAGACAGAGAGAGAGAGAAAGACAGAGAGAGAGACAGAGGGGGAGGGAGAGAGAAACAGAGGGGGAGGGAGAGAGAAACAGAGGGGGAGGGAGAGAGAAAGACAGAGAGAGAGAGAGAAAGACAGAGAGAGAGAGAAAGACAGAGAGAGAGAGAGAGAGAAAGACAGAGAGAGAGAAACAGAGAAAGACAGAAGAGAGAGAGAGACAGAGAGAGAGAGAGAGAGAAAGACAGAGAGAGAGAAACAGAGAAAGACAGAAGAGAGAGAGAGACAGAGGGGGAGGGAGAGAGAAAGACAGAGAGAGAGAGAGAAAGACAGAGAGAGAGAGAGAGAGAGAGAGAGTATAGGGAGTATAAGGAGTAGAGAGAGAAAGACAGAGAGAGAGAGAGACAGAGAGAGAGAAACAGAGAAAGACAGAAGAGAGAGAGAGACAGAGAGAGAGAGAGAGAGGGAGTATAGGGAGTATAAGGAGAAGAGAGAGAAAGACGTAAGTAAGCAATGTCATGACCCTACCCGGCATAGTGATGTTACGTCTCCTCCGCAACATAACATGTGATGCCAACGAAGCTGGCATCACATGTTATGTGTCCCCTCGTTTTGCCAACAAACACCAAATATAATCACCATACAATACACATTCTCAGACATTCTCATGTGACATGGCATGACAATGCTACCCACAACATTGCCAGCATTTTTTCCCAGCTAAATGAAAACATGTTAGTACAATGTAAGAATGACAAAAGGTGGGTGGACGAGGGGAGAGTTAGCACCGTGAAATACCAGTTAAATTGATGGATGGTAATATGGAGGGATGTGACGGGAAACAGAGCTTCTTGGCTCAGCCACTTCACAGAACGGGTATACCAGCTTTAACCATGCCTGCACTGAACAGAACAGAAGGCAACAACCCATGCACATGACAATCCTGAGTGTTCATTTAACTCTGCGAGTGTACAAATGTAACATTTGTACACTCTCAGAGTTACTGTACAAACGGATACAATTAACAGAGAATTTTACCGTGCACAAAAAATAACCTTGCGCCGTGTCAGTGACACACTAGGCGTTTTTTGTTTTAAATCTGTAATAAGGACTTGTAAGACATGGCGTGCATGGTCAGCGTTGGCATGACTTGGCATTGCGTTCCTGCGTGTTTTAGGAGGTGCGGGGCCGCGAGGAGCAGCAGGTGACAGATGGGTTTAGAGGGGGTTTCTGTCCGTCCGTCCGAGCATCTTGCACTATATCTCCAGCCAAGAATACGCATGAGGTCATTTGTCAACCGGCAGCTACGTGACATGATGAATCACAGGGCGCCGACGGCAGACCACAGTACACCCAGTAGAGCTGTAAAGACAAATGATCATCCCCCTCCACCGTCCACACACTGTAACAAACACCACTTCTCTGGGAGTGTTTGGAAGCACACACTTAAACCAATCCCTTGTAGATCTAAATATAAAAAAGGGAAACGGATCTAGGACACTAGGCATATTTGAGGCGAATGCTCATTCGTTCGTTGAGAAGAGCGAGATTGATTTGATGGGATTTCCTTACTGTAAAAGCGCAATATCAGCAGTAATATTTATTGCTCTATATTTAGCTGTGATAATAAATAATGGAAAGGAACCGTAGCAATGGCAGGTTGGTGAACCCTATACTGTAAGATGGTTGTGGAGAAACAGAGACGTGAGAATGTCAAAGCTCCAGGACACAGGAGGTGTGTGTGTGTGTGTGTCTCAATACAATGACAGGTCACAACGCCTCGAGCCACACGGAGCAGCACTCCACTTATATTTCAGCTCATTGGATAAGGCACAACAATGACGCAACGATTGCACTAAATGTCATTTAGAAATGTAGGCCCACAAGCTACTTAAGCCTGATTTACACTTTTTGCGTGCAATGGAAATTGCAGATGTAGATAATAATGCGACGCGCTGCTACTACTGTCACTACTGTGACAGATCCTGTAGCTCTGTGCTATGTCCGGTGTGCGACACCCGCGCGGCCAAGTATAAATGAAGATCTGACTGTAATAACGGCGGGAGTGTGTCATACTGCGGTTTATTTATGAATGGTTTACTTGTTGTTGTTGAGCGCACGCATCCTGTCCCAGCTGTCAGGTGCTTTCTGAGGAAGTGGGGGGAGATTTGTGTGATTGTTTATCACTGATGTTCTCTAGTAGCCAAAGGCACAGCAGCCATATTGGAAATAAATTGGGCATCTTCCTTGCTTCCTTCAGGTGTTACCAATGAGTCTAATGACGGCTCTGTTCCATTTAGTGTAGCAAGGTGGTCCTCAAACTTTTTTAAAGTTAACTTTCAGAGTCACACACCCATAAGGGGCCATTTGGAACCAGCTCAAGGAACCATGAAGGTCCCTGGACCCCACTTTGAGAGTTGAGACCCACTGGCGTTAGCAGAGTGTTTCCAGTGAGCCAACATGCACATTAGGACACTGACGCTGTTTGACCAGAATGGAACAGAGCCTTCATTACGAATCATTAGAGTCATTGGTAGTACCGAAGAACAGGCCCCAATGTCTTTCCAACATGGCTGCTGTGCGTAGAACCTATTGAAGCAACACAACACGTACTGTATAAATAGCAGCGTCATGTTGTTGTGTAACGTGACGGCTTAGAGGGAGAAGTGAGTTCAGCCGTGCCGCGGGACAGTGATAGATGGTAACTGACTGTGTGAGAGGATCATCATGTGTACAGCACATTTTTAGGGAAGAAATTAATTACAATTTACCTCAAGGCATAGAGAGCAAAGAATGGCAGGGGAACAAGCATTTCAGGAACTCAGCTGACACACACACCTCACAAGCACGCACGTCGCACGCACAAAAATAGATCATGGCATGTTAATATTTCATCTTGAAAACATGCGCAATGCACATACACCAACAAAAAAGCAGTGATCACACACACACACACACTCACACACACACACACACACACACACACACACACACACACACACTGTATAAACACACCCATACACAAATAGACACAGAGATTACAGTACACACATGCACACACACACATACACGCACACAACTGCCTGAGGTGGTTTATTGTTCTGATTACATTTCATGTTAGTGAATGAATGGCCTCTGCAAAAAGGGGGAAAAAAGCTGGGAGGGGTGTGTGTGTGTGGGGGGGGGGGGGGGGGTGGACCCTTAAATAACCAAGAGGAAGAGAATAATAAGCAGGGGTCAAAGGTGAAAGGAAGAGGATCCATCTGTGTGGATGTAGCGGTCATCTGCTCGTTAAGCTCTGGGTGTTACGACTGGCCGTGTGATGAGAGCTCCACAGGTTCAAGGCCCCTCTGGGACCACCAAGAAGAAGCAGAGGGAGGGTCCGGGGGCCGGGCTACATGTAGAAACAGAGGGAGGGTCCGGGCTACATGTAGGCGACAGCTGTGGTCAGGGTGGGGGACAAAAGAACACTGCTAATCGGCCGCTGAAATGCTCGTCATCTTCCAGGTCTGTGTTGATTTGACCTTTGAATTAACCACTTAAAGCTTATATGGGCTACTTAGTTGGCCAGGGTCCCCCAGGGGACTAGTCAGTTAGACCACCGTTTCCCAAACACTGGGTCTGGGCCTCGGTAAATGTTGGTAAATATCCCTTTACAAACTCAAATTGTCATGAATTCCAAACTAATTCAAACATTCTTTAAAATCATGTCATAAATAAAATATAATTTTCCCATAAATTAGAAGAAAAACAAATTGGGAACCATTGGGTTTGTTAGCCTTTTCCCTCCTGAACACCAAATCAAATCAGCTTGTTTGCCGAATGTTCGCCTCAGAATTGGAACACTAGGGCAGTGGTCCCTGGGGCATCTTACTGATAAGTTGACTATTCCGAAATATTAAAAAATATATATATATATATTCTTTTGAAAATCTGATGAAAAATGTCTGGGGTCCCTGGCGAAAAAAAACATTTTCAGATGGGGGTCTGCCGCCAAATAATATATAGAAATGTTGGGGGTCCTTGACACAAAATGGTATGAGAACCTATATGTGCTTGTGTTTTAAGTGGTTAAGCATCAAAGCTGTGTGTTGTCGTACTGTTAAGACAGATTAAGGACCTCACCCTGTCTTGTAAATTGGGAGCGAGAGAGACAGAGAGAGATCTTGTTTCACATCAGAGAGAGGCCCAGAGCGTGATAAATGTCTCCCGGGCCAGCAGTGCGCTGCGCTGCGCTGCGGTGCTGACTATAACCCATTCTGACCGGGCACCCATTTTGGTGTTGGCATCATGTTATGCTTTAGCTATTGAAAAATAGCAGATCTACAAGCTCATATCGCGCCACCGAGTGGCGCGATACGAGCTTGTAGGTCTGCTATTTTTGAAAAATCGAAGAACGACTGACATTTTTAGAATCTGATCTCAGGTCAGAATGGGTTCATCAGACATGTGTGTGTCCAGTGGAAACCTCGTATAGAATCTGATCTCAGGTCAGAATGGGATAATAGGAGAAAAAGGAGAAGCCTGTCGTTGTCGGGGTCACTCTGGGGTGTGTCTGTCTGAGTGAGAGGCACCGCCATGTCACACCCAAAGCGCTCTGTGTCCCCTCAAACCCTACGGGACAGGACAAGCACACACACACAAGATCCCAAAATAATGTGAAATATTAGCCTAAGCTGCAGAACCCAAAGTAAACCCCCACTTTATTTTTTTTTATCTTGATACCATTTTCTTTCATTTAAAATCCTCAGTGCCTATTCAACTCTAGAGAGTGCACATAGAACCAAAAGAATCCCAGGTATATTTCAAATTCGACAAAGCGTTAGTCGTGAAAAGTGATCTTTCATCAGTGAATTAACCATGCATACAATTCCTACAGCACATCAGCAAGTTGACGGCTATAGTTTTGAGAGCTAGCATTACAGCACCATCTAGTGGTACGGTCATGGTTACACAGGCAAGAGCGACCATGGTGCATTTCTGGCTTTCCCCAAAGTGCTGGATATATTCTCTGGCATTTATAAATCATATTAAAGCAGAATAAAGCAAAATGTATGCGTGCGTGCATGTTTGAGAGAGAGAGAGAGAGAGAGAGAGAGTATGAGGTATGTATGAGGTGTGTATCAGGGAGTGTTTTAACCCATTTTGGGCGGGAACCCCTTTTGGTGTTAGCGTTGTTATGCTTTAGCTATTGAAAAATAGCAGATCTACAAGCTCACAGCGCGCCACTGAGTGGCGCGCTACGAGCTTGTAGGTCTGCTATTTTTGAAAAATAGAAGAACGACTAACATAGAAACATAGCTTTTTCAGAAAACTTTCAGGATTCAGAAGACATTTATAGAATCGTTCCCAGGTCAAAATAGGTTAATACTTCATCTTGAGTGTAAAAAGAGCCGACATTGACAGGATGACACTCCTGTCACCACCCAGAGCAGACAAACCAGCTGTCATACCTCTGGGTGTTCCACATGCTGTACCAGCCCTGTGCTGACAGCTGCATGTCACCAGATCAATATGTCAACAACACCCCAGATACCAGCATTTAACTCTCTCACACTAACTACAGGTTCAGTGTGTGAGCTCAAACACTTGACCATTCTGACATTAGTAGAAGTTCTAAATGCTTCATCCTAATCCTAACCCCAACCTGAATTCTGTTCCTAATTGTAGGCCTAACTCAAACCATTTTTAACCAAAAAAACAAAAGAAAACAAAACCTTGTTTTTCCGGTGGGTCCTCACAACAAGGTCTATTTCTCAAATGATACCACTAGTGGAAAGTACTGTAACTAAGTAGTAAGTACATGCACTCAAGTACTGAAAATAAGTAACATTTAGAGTTTCTTTTTGTTTTACTTTACTGGAGTATTTCAAACTTTTCAATACTTTTACTCCACTACATCTCATAGTACAAATATTGTACTCTTACTCCATTACAAAACATAATAATAATAATTGATTTAGATTATTGTTACAAATCATACATTAACACCTTCTATCCCCAACTCCTATTTAAACTTAGGCTATTTGGAAATAGGCATAGCTGCCCAGCTCACAACACGTTGCATCGCGATGCATTTTGGGCTTGTACATTTTCAAACGTTTTTTTTTTTTATAAATTTGAAAACTTGTGAAATGGGACATTCTGCATAACGACTACTTTTACTTTTGGTACTTTAAGTACATTCTGATGCCAATACCTTTGTACTTTTACTCAAGTAAATTGCGAATGCCGAACTTGTATACTTGAAATTAGTATTTACTAATACATTGCTGTATCGACACTTTTACTTGAGTAAAAAAAAATATGAGTACCTCTTCCACCACTGAATTCCACCATGCTGATGGGGGCAACTGGGTCCTCACAAGTGATACATATAGTATACAGATACAGATACACACAAATACTGTACACAGCGCTCTAACAGAGCTCTTATGCAGCGGTTCTATCCGAGTACAGTCAAGCCATTTAGCAGGCAGATGAAATGGTGACAGGCTTGGACTGGTAGTCTTGCTGGTGGATGAAGAGAATAGAGGGAGAGAGGAAAGGAAAGGAGACAGTGTTGGGTTTCCCGCTGACTGACTGACAGAGCCTTGCGGCAGTCAGTGTGTGTGCGCGCGCACGTGTGCGCGCGCGTGTGTGTGTGTGTGTGTGTGTGTGTGTGTGTGTGTGTGTGTGTGTGTGTGTGTGTGTGTGTGCATGCGTGTGTGTGTGTGCGCGTGTGCATGTGCGTCAATAGCCATCGTCTCAAGTGTGAAGAGTAACTATTAAAAAAAAATCTGAAAAATGTTAAGCGGGCATGAAGGTCTCGGGTGTCGGTAGCAAACTGACGCCTCTGTGAGCCCCCACTCTCTGCAACAATAATATACAGCTGTAAAGAGAGTGAGAGAGAGGGAGAAAGAGAGAAAGAGAGAAGACAGAGAGATAGGGGGAATGAGAGAGAGACATTGATCAAGATAGAGAGAGAGAGAGGGGGGTGGGCATAGAGAATGCAACACAGAGTGTCTTTTGTTGGCTGCGGTCGCCCAGACTGCGACTACATTTATAGCCTTTATGTGCTACATCAGGTGAGAGGACTGTCAGATTAGGAGAGAGGACAGAATGTGTGTGTGGGGACGTCGGCAGTGTTGCCAAGTCTGCTAATTATAAGCAACGTTGGGCTTGTTTTCCTGTAAAGTGGCTAGTAAATATTGGAAGTTGCGGGTTTGCGTTGTTTGGTGGCTTGTTTCTTAGTGTAGTTGCATATTTTGGGCTTGCTTCATAGACCTGGTTTGCTTGTTTCTCTTGCGAAATCTGGCAACACTGGATGCCAGGCCAGCGGTTAGCATCTGTGGCCAAACATTGGTTTGCGTGTGCCGTCGACGGATGGCATTTAGCCGTCTCTGTGACGCCGATCACCTGACGCGGAACGCGGCGATAAGACAGAGGGGACGAGGGGGGGGGTCTCTCGCATTTGCCCAGTGCGGACCGGAAAGATTATTTGGACAGCACGCACAGAGAGGGAGATACAGTAGATAAAGCCAGGCAGAGAGTGAGACTGTGTGTCAGAGAGAGAGAAAGAGCAAGAGGGACACACAGGCAGAGACAAAGAGACAGACACACACAAAGACACAAAGAGACACACACAAAGACAGAGAGAGAGAGACAGCGAGAGAGAGAGAGAGAGAGAGAGAGAGAGAGAGAGAGAGAGAGAGAGAGAGCACTGACTTCACGGACTCACTCACTTCAGGCAAAAGAATCAGCTCAATAGTCATTACAGACATTGAAATAAATCCTGTAGTGGTTGTTTTGTGTCCATATATGATGATCTGGGTCAAACGTGGATTTTCACTCATATTTGCCCCAGTGCACGCAGCGAGAGACAGACACAAAGGTCATGTCTAATGTCAATGTCAATGTTGCAGACGAACAGATAATAAACAGAACTTAAATAACCACTTAAGCCCTATGCAAAACAACACAATAGCTTGTAGATATCTGCTGTTTTGTAAAACCTTTGCCTATAACAACATACTAAGGCCTACCAAAAAGTGACCTCTTGTGAGCTTGTAGATCTGCTATTTTTGGTGAAGATAGTTGGTGTATATTGAAAAAGAATGCACCAAGTACAGTGCAACTCAGGTGTGTTTTACTAGTAGTACTAGTAGGAAGTATAGAGGGTCTACTCTAAGTCGTGATATTGATTGCGACCGAAGGTCGCAGTTAACTATGGAATCGTGCATTTCCCGTCAGTCAGTCAGTCACTCGCTCACTCAAAATACCCATACAGTACATGGGGAAAGGGTTAAAATACCCATACAGTACATGGGGAAAGGGTTAAAATACCCATACAGTACATGGGGAAAGCGGTGCCCAGGTCTCGTGACGTCACGTGACATCATCAGGGATGATAGTAAATGCGCCCTGCTGTCCCAATTCTATCCTTCCTCTTCGATGTCTCCCATATTTGCCTGATGAAGACCTAGTAGGCCGAAACGTTGCAATTTGTTGCCTCTAAATAAAGTACGTCTCGGAGCTCTAGAAACAACAAGATGTTCTTTCTCTTCTTTGATGCTTGCCTTGATGCCCGACATCCAGCACCTGGCCCAAATATAGGCATTGAGATGTGCACACAATCTTCTCTGATTGTGTGCACATCTCAAGACACGCTCCATATATGGCCAATGCACGCGACCTCTCCGTTTAGGGCCCTCGGGCGTCCTACTGGTTAATTCCAAATGTTATCGAAGTATTCTAAGGCACACTACTACATCCTGCTGCTTTACCACTTGTGACCAACGATGGGTTGATCCCTCACAGTCATGTGAGGGATGCGTGTACGTCCAGTCATCTCAGACCGGAAAGAAGACAGTCTAGTCACACTGGTGGTTGTTTGTATACAAAGCTGTCCCGGGGCAGCTGAGCGACAAACTTACATAACTTACTCTTTCCACAACGTACAATCTGAGGTCACAACAGCGATATAGCGTTGCTGTCGGGCAGAAATCCTCCTATATCCATATTTTAACTTTTTGTGGGGTTTTTTCATAAATCAATGCCCTAGGCCCCTACTTGATCATCCTACACTACAGTGTCACGCAAAAGCATCAAAAGTAGCAGATCTACAAGCTCAAAATGCCGAGCGAAGCGACGGGTTTTGAGCTTGTGGATCTGCAACTTTTGCTATTTTTGAGGGGTGAAAATGTACGTCATAATGTGTCATTTACGTCATATTGTCTCTTTATTGTTAATGGCATTTAATGTTTGTGTTTTTGTTTTACATCACCATTACCTAATCACCTAATCAACATGAGTTAGGCTTTAATATATTAACGCCCCTCACTTCACACGGGTGTGATTTTTGAATTTGAATCCTGACAGAGACGATATCTCAAATCACGTTTTCACTGTAAGAACTGAATTTGGGGAAACATGCGTTTTTCTATTGGAATCTACTACTACTAGGTTTTTCTAACTGTCTGGAATTAATCATCTTAATGAACGAATTGGACGCTCTTGCCAAGGCAAGAAGAGCTCGTGTTTTTCAATTGTTTCTAGTTTTTAATTTTCATACCTTTTTATTTGTGTACTTTATTTGTGTTTTTAATTGTTTGTATCAATGTGAAACTGCAGCATATCATATGAATACTGTCTTCTTGTGTAGGGCCAACTTGAAAAAGAGAAAAAAACCGCAATGAGGAAAACAATAGTCTTGCATAGCCAGAGATATCTCCCTCTACTGATGTCTGGCGAAATCTAAATTGAATGTATTGGCTATAGAACAGCAGAGAAAACAATGGCCAGTGATCTGAGAAATAAATCCTGATACCATCCCAACATGAAGGTCCGTTCTAAAGTCTTTGCGTTGATGTTCTGCAACGCTGTTATCCAATATGTCCATTTCCAGTTTCCAATAGACGTCACCAGACATATCAGTATAGGCAGAGATCTCTGCTACGAGAGAATAATATCCTCTCTGCCGGGTGGAGAGAGGAAACTGTCTAAAACTGTTACTTTTAAGGATTCAACTTCAAACCTCAAAGCGTGTCGCGATACTTTCGATAATATAATCAAGTAGGGCGTTAGTTTAAAAAAAGATAAACAGTTAGAATATGGAGAAAAGAGGTTTCTGCCCGTCCGCGAGGATATGTTAAAAACGTAGCTTAAAACCCATTTTGGGTGGGAACCCCTTTTGGTGTTAGCATTATGTTATGCTTTAGCTATTTAAAAATAGCAGATCTACAAGCTCATAGCGCGCCACGTTACGTTACGAGCTTGTAGGTCTGCTATTTTTGAAAAATCGAAGAACGACTGACATAGAAACATAGCTTTTTCAGAAAGCTGTCAGGATTTAGAAGACATTTATAGAATCTGATCTCAGGTCAAAATGGGTTAAACATTTAACCCTGTGGATGTGGAGATCCACATGGAAACAACACAGACAACTGCTGATCCAGTGCACACGCACACTCACACATACACACACACACACACACACACACGCGCGCGCGCGCACACACACACACACGCACAAACACAAACACACAAACACACACACACACACACACACACACACACACACACACACACACACACACGCACACACACACACACACACACCCTGACCCTCCTACAGACGGTTAGCTTCCTACCGAGCCACGCCGTAAAAAGTGGTTGTTGACCATCTATGAGTCGAAGGACAGCTCCGTGCTGGACTAACACAGGTGCTTCCTGATTCTCTCCAAACCCCCCCCTACCCCCACCCCCCCTTTTCTCTGTCTCTATCCCGTCCTCTCCTCTCCTCTCTCAGCTCTTCTTCTCTCCTCTCCTCTCCTCTCCTCTCCTCTCCTCTCCTCTCCTCTCCTCTCCTCTCCTCTCCTCTCCTCTCCTCTCCTCTCCTCTCCTCTCCTCTCCTCTCCTCTCCCCCAGTGTGTGCAGGAAGCAGTGATTCCAGAGAGCTCTTCTGATGATCAGAGGAAAAACACAATGCCTTCAGTGTGCTAGGAAGGAGTGTAGCTTGTAAAATGCACACACGCACGCACGCTTGCACACACACACACACACACACACACACGCACGCTTGCACACACACACATGCATGCATGCACGCACACACACACGTGCGCGTGACACACAAAGGAAACGAACTAGAATGGAACATGCTTTTACTATTAAGACTATTTTTTTTCTTTCCATATGACTTTCCCAGGAAAATCCCCCTCATCAGGGTACGTCCAAGACAGACAGACAGACAGACAGACAGACAGACAGACAGACAGACAGACAGACAGACTTACTTCTCAACCGAGATCTGAGACCCACGTGATATTTTTTAGGGTGTGAAAATGAACCCACTAGCTTGAGCTTCTTTAGCCCAGTTTATAGTGCGGCATAGAAATAGCAGATCTACAAGCTCAACAGTGAGTCGCAATGTGACACATTGTGAGCTTGTAGATCTGAGTGGTTTGTAGAGAAGCGAAGGTGTGTGACTCTGTCGTGCAACAGACTATAAACGAAGCATGTTTGATAGTGTGGGAGATTCCACCATAATGTAATTTATTTCATGTCTTTTCTTCCTTTTTTGGGGGGTGGGGGAAGTTGTGGAAGAAGCACTTTTACCTTTTACTTGACTAAAGTATCAATACCACCATGTAGAAATACTCTGTTAAAAGTAAAAGTCCAGTATTCATTATGTACTTGAGTAAAATTATTGGTGTCAAAATATACTACTTACTAAAAGTAGAAGTACTCATACACAATAACACCATTTCACAGAAATGACAGAACTACAAACTCGTTGAGCTTGTAGTCATCTATTTTCAAATAGCCATGGCTGAAGTGGTTAATGTATGTTTTACTAGTAGCTAAAGTTTCCAAAAAATTGTAGTGGACTAAAGTACAATAATTGCCTCTGAGAAGTGCTCAAGCATTGAGAATTGGAAATACTCGAGTAAAGTAAAAAAGAAAATACAGTACAGTAGCCTACTTGAGAACATGGTACTTGGTCACTTTCCAACACTGGGTAATATAACGTGGGAATGTTAACTTATCGTAACCATCTGGCTTAAACACAGGCCAATGTGTTTGGACATGTATTAAGATTAATCTATACGCGGAGCATTTAGCATGTCCCGATCACCCCTGGGAGCGCGTCACTCCTTTATTCACCCCTGGGAGCGCGTCACTCCTTTATTCACCCCTGGGAGCGCGTCACTCCTTTATTCGGGTGACACGGAATACAACTCTATGTCCATTTCTGGAAGGCCTCAACAGTTGGTACCATTTAGGAAAACTAGGTCACTTCCGCCTTCTGTGTCTGTGTGTGCGCGCATGTGTGTGTGTGTGTGTGTGTGTGTGTGTGTGTGTGTGTGCGCGCGCATGGGTGTGCATGTGTGAGTATAAACACATTGAGCTCAGGAGGATGGCTACTTTGAGCAGAAACATGTTAATTCCAAACAGTTACTGTATACTATACTTGACACACATACACAAACACAGTCACACACAC
>NC_137866.1:41870095-41872595 GCF_963924005.1 Protomyctophum bolini
TCCCCACACGCATTTCTGTGTCTTGTACCCGGCTGTACCCGGCTCATATGCCAGTGAGGAGCCTGCACCGGAAAGACGCAACGCCTCTGTCCACTCCACAATACGACGTCATAGGCTGATATAATAAAAGGCCTCCAAGGCCTCCACTAACATACTCAAAACTGGACTGTACAATGAGTACCATACCAGAGGAGCATGCGTTTCCAAATCAGCCTAGAATTTATAAAACTCAAAGGACTTAACCACTTCCAACCTGACATCCTTATTTTGGGCATGTGCAGACCTTGTAGATCAGCTATGTTCACTACTTTTGCGTGACACTGACATACGACAAAGAATAAAACAGTGCATTCATTTAAATGATTTTGCCTGACAGCGATGAGAAGGTCTGCACACTGACTGGCTGGGCCACCAGGCACCCAGTAAGTGTGCTGTTTAAACACCAAAGGCCTGTGATGTCATGAAACCGCCTTAAGGCCGATTTGAACTGTGTTGTAGCTTGTATGTCTGCTACTTAGTCATTCAACAAATCACACATTGGTTGAAGTTAAGTATCCTTAAGATTTAAATTTGAACATTTCGCATTTCTCACTTCAGTCTGGAGCCTTAAGGGGACCCTTCACCATTTTGCAACCATATCTTATTTCAATGATGTTTGGGAGACAAGAAACACTTTCCTGGGGGTTTTATGTGTTTTTAGATATTTTAGTATTTCCATGAGTGTCCATGATGTCTTGGACACTGGCTCACTTCCTTCCTGGACTACAATTCCCCATAATGCTTTGGTGCACTGCTCCTCCTCGTGGATAGGGTCTTACTGAGACAACATGTAGTGACACTTGGAAATTCTCACTTGGAAATTCTCAAATATCAAATTGAAATAACACATATTACCCACATCAAAACCCCAGGAAAGTGTTTCGTGTCTCCCAAACTTCAATAAAATAAGATCTGGTTGCCAAAAGTGTCCCTTTAATCTTAATCATCATTTAGGAGGATAATTCCCCTCTGTTTGTGTTCTGTTGTTTTTAATTACCATCTTCATCCACCTCGTCAATACATCTCCTGGAGCTCCTCGGGGTGTGGGGTTCTGCCCCAGCATCCTCATCACCTTTCCTAGCTCCTTGGTGCTGATGCAGCCATCCTCTGCATCCTGCACGAAGATGTCAAAGGCGGGCCTTGACATTCTGCAAGGAAAAAAGAAGAGTCACTAGAAAGGATGAACACATTAAAGTGGCACTATAGTAACCCTTTTCCTGAATAAAATGTAATTTCGTCCAATCTGTATGGTAGAGTATGAATAAATAATATTATAAAATAACAATTGGGGTGGTTGTATTTTGTCTCCCTGCTCCTTCTGCTCTGACACAAGGGTCATGTCCTCACCTATAGACAGTAGACACAGGCTCTATGACACAAATTCTGACCTGATGGTCAGATTACATTTATTCCTGAGTGAGCAAGCGGGCAGGCTCTATTAGCTCAATGATAAACATGTCAGCAGAAAACTGGGTTCAGATCTGGGGTAGATGAGGAAAGTTACATAATGCAGCTTTAAGAACTGTTTAATAAATAAAATAACACAGCAGTTTCACACTTGAATTAAGAAGTCCTTTTCTAGAGTTAGCGATGTGCATCAATAACACAATTACAACATTGTTGCGTAGGCATATTCAAGAGTGCTTTTTACGCACCATTCTTCTGCTCCTCTGTAAGCTGCTCAACCTGTAAAGAGTGAAAACATTTCAAGAGTAAATACAATAATACGTTTATTGTACCCTCTGAGTTAGAGGTGCCATGTGTGTGGAATAACATCTGCTGATTCAGCTCATTCACTGGACTCTCAAAGTTATTTTAATCACATGTAGACTACTACCAGTGACATGATCTGACATGATCAGTAGGCACGTTAGGTCATTTCAAACAAGACTTCAAAACCTTTTGTCTTTTTTTAGTGCAAGAACAACAGCTTTTCAACCGATTTCAGCATGCTAACTATATCCAGGAAGTGAAACGCTTTAGTTTCTATTAGCTTGGTATATACCCATCAAAGATGACATAGGTATAGGCAGCTTTCTGAACTGGCCACAGTGACATAGAGCGAATACATAGAAATGTCGGCTACTTATAATGAGCATTAGTGAGGTCCATTGTATCTGAAGATATGGTTACTTCATATTGTGTATTGGCAGTATCCGTCACTGGTGTCGGTCGGTGTAAATAACTGAAGTTGTTTTTCAACAAACAACGCTTAAGGCCGCAAAAGGTTCTATTTTGGGTCGTGGAGCTTGGTCTTCCTTGACACAACATAGAAACTATACATCAAATGTCTGGGACGGTGAGTGAAGGAGTTAAAAATAAATGGATGGAACCGAAAACCGCAGATAAAGCAGACAATACCACGGTGCTTTAAATTAGCATAGCAGCGGATCTGTCTCAACAATGGAGCACTAATCCTGGAAAAGCTACCGCGAATGAGAGAGCGAGACAGCTGCTTATG
>NC_137866.1:41877595-41880095 GCF_963924005.1 Protomyctophum bolini
ATCACACAGCACATCGCAAATCCACTATTCACCACACGCACGTACGCACGCGCACGCACAAGCACGCGCACACACAGCTTTTTGAGGGGTTGCCATAGAAACTCTGCTGGGTAGTAGCGGGCAGAGAATGAGAGGAGATGAGCGGGGCTATTTCACCCCCCCCCTCCCCTCCCCACCCCCCCTCTCCCCCCTCTCTCAATACCTCCTTCTCCTTTCTCCCTCCTCCATCCCACTACATTTTGGTCCTCGGAGTCACTGTATTGTTTTTCTCTGGCTTTGCCCCCGGCACGCATGTGTGCACTGTGCACAGGACATGCACGTGCACGTAGGCTACCACACACAAACGAAGGGTCACAAATGGAGTTGGAAGTGTTTTTCTTGTTGGCCTCGGAATTCTTTTCGGCAAAATGTTTCCGCATGACAAAATCCACGTGTCCTGAACGATTGCATTTCATGCGTCAGGCTGAAGATAAGAATGAACTGCCGGGTTTTTTTTTGTGCAGGCCGAACCAGGTTATGTGTATAACGCTAACGTTACATACCTTGCAATGGCACACAGCACGCTATGCTGCCACATCATTGTGACGTTAGAACACTGATTTCAAGTCGCAGCGATCAAGCCAATCAGACATATAGATGCCTGCTGTCAGTGCTGTTCACCTGACATTTCCCCATACCGAGGGAGACGTTCCAAAGACGGCCCTGTAGGCGTTTTAGAAAGTGTGGAATCAGTTGTACTACATTCACGAGTGTCTGCTATTATACACACCATACGTCACATTAAATACCAGAGTGATACACTGATTGCGTTGACGTGCAGCTGAGCTCGAAGCAGAGGTCTTATATGCTCCCTCCTCCCTCCTCCCATCCCTGCCTGTCCTCTCCTCTCCTCCCTCTCCTCTTCTCCTGAGTCTGTCAGCCTCGGTCTTTTGCCTTTTTTTCCTATTTTTTCCCAGTCTCTCTCCCTCTCCCTCTCTCCTCTCTGTTCCACGCTGTCTCATGTCTCTCTTATTCTCACTCTCTCTTGCTCGTTCACTCTTCCCTTTTCTTCTCTGTCCCTCTCTATTTCCACAGAGGCTTGACCTGTCAACCATTCCTGTTGTGTGGGCTGTGTGTGTGTGTGTGTGTGTGTGTGTGTGTGTGTGTGTGTGTGTGTGTGTGTGTGTGTGTGTGTGTGTGTGTGCATGCGTGCGTGCGTGCATGCGTGCGTGTGTGTGTGCATGTGATTGATGTGAAGTGATTCCACTCAGTGAGAGGCGAGCTATGTCTTTGTAAAGAGAAGCAGTGTGTCTCGTTGTGTCTGCTACTCTCCCTCACTCAATCTGCACTATTACTCCCCGTCCCCCCCCTTATATATTGTGCATATCCTCCTCTCATTCATTACCTTTTATCTTTTCCCCCTACTCCTTTCTTCCCTTTTCCCTTTCCGTGTTCAGAAGCTGTGGTGTACACAAGCAGAGGACTAAAGCGTGAGTGTGCTTGAGGCATCTTTGTGTCCAGCTCAGCCATCCTCAGTGAGTGCTTGCCACTCCGAGAGTGTATAGACTCCGAGATGTCTATACTGTACCAGCGATTCCCAAACAGTGGGCCAGGGACCACTGGTGAGCCCAAAGGGGTATTACAAGTTGGACACCAAAGAATTGTCAAAACACCCAAGATTGTCCGATAATAACATAACATTAACCCATGATTAGTACCAGGAAAGCATCCGTGTCATTTTAGATTGGGGTTGCGTTTTGGCTATTCAAAAATAAGCAGACATACATAAACAATTAAACATGCTCTGAAAATGCACACACCTGCCCCACCTAACACGTTACACGGCAGCGAACGCTAGCTGCTGTGCCTGTGTCATCAAAGTCATCAAAGTGTGTGAGTTGAGTCCAAGTCTCAAGTCCACGCCACTGGTTTGAGTGGTTTCTGTAAATACCAATTTATATACCAATCAATAAAGCCTTTTATAAACGAGAAGCCAATGCTACGGATATTGTTCCAAAATTGCAGTACAGTACAGTACATAGCTGATTTGCAAATGTCATACACCCCCAGCTGCAACACTCATCCTGGTCCACATCAGCACGTGGCGAGTCCCCAAAAATACCAGACACATGCAGGCAGGGAAAAATATACTGTCACACCACTTCGGGCTCCGGAAACTGTCAACTCGCTCCATCCGCTGCACGCCAATCCCCCAAAATAGGCCCCCTTATAGTGTTGTGCAGCACGTTCAGAGCTCTTTAACAAGCCAGTGGCCACATTAGGGCCCCAGCATGATGGACGCATCTCTCTGCCAGTGGGCAACGCTTTCCAGTCCAGCGGACCACCACCTCTCGTCCTCACATCACAAACCCAATAACCCATCCTCCATCCAACATAACACCCCCACCCCATCCAACATAACACCCCCCCCCCCCACCCCATCCTCTCATGCCAGCCACTGGATGTAGCGGCACCCAGAAAAGAGACAAGAGCGCCACTTACATATGTACATAATGACCCC